>NC_090128.1:16753430-17053430 GCF_040581485.1 Linepithema humile
AAAAGGGGTCTTTAATTGCCTGCAACCTCCTCGTGGTGGGCCCTGGAAACTACAATTTTTTAAATTCTGTAGGCTGATCCTAGGCATATATTCATTATTATAACTATGATTATGTAGAAAATACTAATTCATTGACTATATAATTAATAATTAATTTTATTTTTCAACCATTTGTACTTGTACCATTTTCAATTTTTGACATAAATTTAAAATCTGCGAACTCAAAAAGAAACTCTTACACTAAGATTTTTGAAATTATGTTCGCTATATTGGATCCGCCGATTTTGAATTTTGTAATTTTTACTTCAGATTTATAATCAGCGATACCAAAAATATTACATAAGTATGTTTTAACTAATTAAGAATTTGATGGTCAATAGTAATTTTGGCCAATTTTACCGTCCTCTCAGCCCACTGTGGGGTGGTATAAGAAGGCGAAATGTGTTTCGCGGTGTTCGGTTCAAGGACCGAACCCTGTGGAGTATCGGATACAGCGTGCTCAACCTGGCCCTTCCGACGGGCTGTAGTCTACTCGGTTACGTGGACGATACCGTTTTGCTTGTTTCTGGAGAGAATTTGAATGTTACTTCTAACCTTGCCATGGTCGTGGCTGGTATTGTTATTAGAGAGATCGAGAAACTTGGGCTCAAGATCTCACCTCATAAGACCGAGGCAATGACCTTTCCGGCCTCTGCGATTGGGCATGGTTCTTATAAATTGGTAATAAAAAATAAGGAGGTTTCTATAGCCCCATCCCTGAAGTACCTAGGTATCTTTCTGGATGGGGACTGGACATTCACATACCACTTTGAGAGACTGTTCTTAAAGATTCACAAGACTATTGGTTATTTGAGGGGAATCATGCCTAATTGCAGAGGACTTAATGAAAAAAGAAGGAAATTGTACCTTAACATGGTCTTATCCATGATATTATATGGGGCCCCTGTGTGGTCGAGATCCTTTATACAGAATCGAAGAGCTAGGACCTTGATGAACAGGCTTATAAGAAGGATCACTCAAAGGGTTTGTTGCGCATATCGCACAGTTTCTTTTGTTGCGGCATCAATCCTGTCCGGAACCCCCCGCTAGAGTTTCACGCACAGAGAATGGCGGCTGTATATTGTAGGATTAGGGCAGCTATGAACGAAGGCGAGGAGATTTCCCCTGGTTCTAGGGTAAAGTGATACCTTGAAGCGAAGGACCAGGCCCTGCTGGATTGGAGGGTGAGTCTATTGGAGATGCGCGACAACCAGTCCGGATTTAGGTTGCGTAATGCGTTGGTTGATAGGTTGAAAGATTGGTCCAATAGGAAACATGGTTGGATCACCTATCACATGACCCAGTTTTTTACGGGTCATGGATGTTTTAATGAGTTCCTATATAGAATAAATTAAGTAGAGACTGTATTCTGCTTTCACTGCTTAGCTGAAGTTGATACTGCTCAGCATATCCTCCAGTTCTGCAGCGCCTGGGATGCTGAAAAAAGCGATTTGGTACGGGTTATCGGGGTAAGCTCGATCTCCCGTTATCGAATCAATTCTGGACAGCATAGACAATTGGAAGGCCTTTTCGTTATTTTGCACTAGGGTTCTTACTTGTAAAGAGGCGGCTGAAAGGGATAGACAGGCTATAAATAAGAGTCAGGTGATTAAACACTTGGACTCTAAAGTTTCTGACTAAGATATCATATATTTACTATTGATTGATTTTGTTTTATATTAGTTAAGAATAGATTAGATAAGAATAGATTAGTTAGCTTTTTGCTACCAACTTGATCGGGCAACTCGAGTATTTAATTATACTGGCGTTGCGTCATTCTGTAGTCTTAATTATAAGTAGTAGTATTAATTTTTGTAAGTAGCGCGCGTTTGTAGTTTCCGTTGTCTTGTTTGGGCCTTCCTTTTTTGGAGGCAGTCCTGAAGAAGAGGCAGAGATATGCTCTATTTAATAAGCCTGCCTCTCTCTCACGTTGGGGCCTGTTGGGCTTGAGGTGAGTTTTTAGCTGGTAGGCGGTCGAGATGCGTTATCGGGTCTGGTGTGGCTGATGGATGTGCTCTCCCTTCTTGTCTCTGGGTATCTGATATTCTCTTGCCCGCATGAGATGTCTGATCCTGGTTAGGCTGGGGAGGCAATTCTTATCCGGTTATACCAGGGGTTGTCCTGATACAAGTCCCGGTTGAATCCAGCACTACCCTGGTACGAGTCAGAATGACTTTAAAAGATTTTCTCATCTCTGAAAAAAAAGGATAAAGTTCGATAGGATGAAACTTCAATAAAAGTCGACACTGATTTTAACTTAAAGCACTCAACTTATAATTTCTTAATCTATGCGAAATACAGATAAATTAACAAAGTCTAAATGTTCGACTAACAATTCACGACTGTCTCTCTACTTTACTTTTCGACTATTCGGTTCAGCAGTTCGATAGAGAGTGATTCTCGCTGAGCTTTCTCTCATTAGGTTGACTTTTTGAAAAGTTCTCGTATTTTCGAGAACCTTCCTGGTTTCCCTGATTACTGCGCGTGATCGCGCTTGCGCAGTATCGATCATTGCTTGCTATTGTTGATAGCCGAATTTGGCTGCCACGAGCTGGCGCCGCCTGCTGGTCGATCTCGGCGCAATCTTTCAGCTCGGCCGTCCTGGCGCTGGACTTCGCCCCGAAGTTCGCTTTACTAAAAATTGTTGCGCAATTTGTGCAGTGAGAATGACAGCGTATCGAAGTTCGTATTTCGTGTGGATATAAACGCTGTGAGTATCTCATTAGTTTAAACTGTTTGCTTCATAACTTAATTCATTATGAAGTTTTACATCTAGAAATGCTATGTTATATCAAAACATTTAATTAATTAATACAAAAATGATAAAAATCAAAAGGGAACGATTAAAATTTTTTTTTTGCTTATTTTTCCTCAGACGGACCGCATCTGATCCACAGCTTGAGGCGATCGCAAGATAGAATTGTATCAAGAGGCTTCGCCGTGATGTTAAAGTCTGGTATGTCGTGTATTACATATTTATTATTTCCGAGAACTTTTTTTATGGCGTACGGCCCACGTACTTCGGACGAAGCTTCGCGCTTTTCCCGGGTGTAGCCTTTGATTTTGATTTCTTATTTTTGATTGATTTCTTATCATGACTAAGTCGCCCTCGTTATAGACGGTTGTTTTTTACGACTAGAATCATGATACGCTTTATTATATGCTCTAATTGACTCTGTTGCGTTTTGCGCTGTCTGTCTTATCGCGTCACGGTTGGGTTCCAGGTCCGTATCCAGCCCGGTTAGAGCCTTGGTGAAACGAGCAAAATTGTGATCGGCGTGGCTGCGCTGCTCGAAGCCGAACAGCAGCTTCGACGGGCTCGACTTCGTTACGGCGTGGTAAGTATTGTTAATTACATATTGTAACGTACCCAAATTATTTTTCCACTCGTCTGGGATGTTAATTAATTCATAATTTTATGAGTGATGATTTAATGAACCTGTTCATCCGCTATACTTTCCCGTTTACCCATGGGGCTGCTACGGCAACCTTTCTATGTTTAATATTAAACTTTTCTAAAAATTCGGTAAATTCTCTCGAGGTGAAGGCTGTCCTCCGATCTGAAATCACCTCGTTTGGCCTTCCGAAAGTTGCAAATAAATTCTCTAAGAACATTACAACTTCTTAGTCCTCGTAGGACATAGCCACGTAAACCTAGTAAATGCATCGACTACAACTAAAATGTGTTTAAATCTGTCCTCAGATTGTTGCAACGGCCCAAAATGATCGAGATGCAGTATCTCGATCGGCGCTGACGGCGAGGGGTAGAGATTCGTCTCTCCCTCGAAACGTGTTGCGGAATCGTTCGCCATAATACAGGTTAGGCAGTTTTCGATATAATTATTCATTTTCTTACGCATTGAGGGAAACCAGTAGTTCTGACTGATTCCTTTGATTGTTTTTTCTAGGCCACAGTGGGCCATATCATCGTGATGTACACGGATCACGCTGATTTCCATCGCCTCAGGTACAACAAAATTTAAATTTTTGTTTATTTTATAATATAACAATCGATTATTTAATTCAAAATTATTACTATCCTTAAATTCTAATTCCTCGTAAATTGTTTTTATTTTAGGATCCGCGAGCTGACGGAATTCGAACTCACATTTCAAAGGCAGCTCGTGTACGTACGCTACGCATCGGCTGAGTGCATCTACGTGCGCCATTCGTGTGCCTGGCCGGTGTGTCACCCGAAAACTATAATTTTGAAGGGTGAGTGTCCACCTAGCGATTCTAGGGTTCAAGTTCGCCTTAGATACGGCGTGTACCAGTGCATTACAATCGGTCACGACGTTAAACGTTAGGCCGTATAAATAGAGATGAAATCTCTCAATCGCTCTCACAATTGCAAGCATCTCGAGCTCAAAACTGTGGTAATTTATTTCAGCCTGATTCGTTGTCTGGCTGAAATACGCCACCGAACACCAAGCCCCGCTTTTCTGTTTCTGCAGCAGGATAGCGCCTAGACCGACACTGCTCGCATCTGTATGCAGTTCCGTCTCTAGTGCCGAATTATATAGTGCCAGGACCGGTGAAGAGGTAAGCTCTTGTTTTAATTTTTCGAATGCGCTGACGCAATTCGCATCGAAAGTAAATTTCACTTCTTTTCGCAATAAATTACGTAACGGTTTGGCCTTAATCGCGAAATCTTTAATAAACTTCCTAAAATAACTTGCAAGACCGAGAAATCTTTGTACCCCGTGTACGTTAGATGGCTGTCTGTAATTTCGCACCGACTTCGTATGCCTTGGGCTTAAGGTTATTCCATTTTCTGTTATCACGTATCCCAAGAATTCAATTTCCCTTTTCAAAAACAAGCACTTTTTAAAGTTTAACTCAAAACTGTATTTCTTCAAGGTAATCAATATTTCGCTCAAGATCTCGAAATTCTCGCGCACTGATCTCATCGGAATCAGCACATCGTTGATGTACACGATCACCTTATCAATGCGAATAAGCAGATTCAGGATCTGAATAATCCGTTTTTGGAATTCGGCTGGTGCTTCCAAATACCCAAAAGGTAAGCGCGTGTATTCGAATTGCCCGTCTGGCATAGCAAATGAAAAATAACGAGTCGAATCGGCATGCATTTTAATTTGGTAGAATCCGTCTTTTAGATCGAGAAGAAAAATCGACATGCCGCTTAAGCGCGACAAACAATTCTCGATAATCGGAAACGGATCTTTTTGTTTGATCACCCGACTATTTAATGGCCTTAAGTCAACGCAAAGTCTAATCTGACCGTTTTTCTTCCTTACAGGAATTACTCTAGCGCAATACGGCGAGACGCTTGTTTGGATGATTCCTCATTTCAAGAGGTCATCGGTAATCATCCGGATCTGCATGCGCTCCGCGTACGCGAAACGCCGCGGCGCATATGCATAGATGGAGTCATTTTTCAAGTGTACTTGCACCTCGTAATCGTCATCTACCGGTAAGATTTTTTTTTTATCTATACGAACTATTAAATCTATCAAATCTTTTTTCGTTTTCTTGTCTAAATAATCAATCTCATTTTTTAAATCTTCTTTCAGATTTTCGGTATACTCATCGGCTACGCATAACGGCAATTGCTCAAAGAGGCTAACAGAACTCGTGTTTTCTGCTGACTCACGGAAACGTCTGATCAAGGTGAGTTTTTGTTTATCCAAAAACTCTCTTCCTAAAATCATGTCTCCTTCAAACGGCTCGTCTAGTACATACAGATCGATTTTTAACTTTTTCCGCCTAGTTCGCTCAACGTTATTTCCGCTTGTACTATACCGTCTACATTTAAACGTTTCCGGCTGAGATTAATTAAATTTTTATTTGCCGGCTTACAATCTTCTACAAACGGCTGTATTAAACTTATAAAAATTTTTTTTTTTACAAACGAAACGGGACTTCCCGTATCTATTAACGTGAAAATTTTCCTTTTCTGTCCACAGACGCTCGTAACTTCGACAAATGGCTCGGCAATTTCCAGTTTTTGCTCTAGAATTATCGAAATAAAAGCCACTACGTCCTCCTTCTCTGGTTCGACAGAAACGGCAGCCGCCGCTGTGGCCGTTGACGACCGCTGAGCCATCGGCGACTTCCCGCCGTTTTTATTTTTGAGCGCCGGGTAGTCGAACTGACTGTGAGGCCAACCAGCTCACCGCATTTCCGGCTGATAAGGCGTTTGCGTTTGTAAAAGTTTGACCGTTAGTCACAGAATTTGAATTTGTGGTCACAATACCTTGCGTTGCTCTTGACAGGGATTCTGGACTGTTTGGGCCTGCTGCCCCTTCGTCTCGGCCTACCGACCCGTTACTTTCCTGAGGAGCCAGCCGCTGCATCGTCTGGAGCATGAACTGCTGCTGCTGCTGCAGCTCCTGTTGCTGGCGCAACATACTCTGCTGTTGCTGTATCATCGCCGTCATCTCCGTGATAGCTTGGCAGAGTGCCCCTGCGTTCAGCGGCTCTGTTTCGGTGGCTCACCTCGAAGACGACTCTGCTGGAACGTGGACCTCGCTCGTTTCCAACGTCCGCGGCGTCTCCAACGTCCTCTCAGTAGGTCCAGTCCTCTCTAGGTGAGTTAGAATCGATTCTATTAGAAGGTCTCGGTTATTAATCAATGGCAATTGATAATGCCGAGCCTCTTTCTGCAATTGTTTTAACGAAGCTTTTCCAGCTCCTCTCGATCCATCATTGATCGAGTTTTCGGCATTCTTCTGTCCGACACGACTCCGACAAGGATTTTTCGACTTTTTCGACTCGACGCGGCCTTGAAGAGCCCGTAATCAGTTCCAACTCGACACGACAACGATTTTTCAGTTCTTTCGACCCGACACGGACTTGAAGAGCCCGTTATCCCACTTCTGAGCTGTAAGAAACTTGAGTTTCTCTCGACTTCGACTCGACTTTGTGTAATTTCTTTAAAATAAAACGTCTCGAAAAGTCTTTTACTTGCGTTAATTTAAACGATAGGACGGTTACGTCCTATCGACGACCTTGTTTGTTATCACTTGTTAATAATAAAAGTTAATTCTTCAGGCTCGACTAGGATAAAGTTCGATAGGATGGAACTTCAATAAAAATCGACACTGATTTTAACTTAAAGCACTCAACTTATAATTTCTTAATCTATGCGAAATACAGATAAATTAACAAAGTTAAAATGTTCGACTAACGATTCACGACTGTCTTTCTACTTTACTTTTCGACTATTCGGCTCAGTATTTCAATAGAGAATGATTCTCGCTGAGCTTTCTCTCATTAGGTTGACTTTTTGAAAGATTCTCGTATTTTCGAGAGCCTTCCCGGTTTCCCTGATTACTGCGCGTGATCGCGCTCGCGCAGTATCGATCATCGCTTGCAATTGTCGATCAAGATCTATAGAAAGAAGGTTACCTCAGTAACTGGTTGTAAGCGAGGGACGATGAAGGAAAGAGAGAGCATGATGATCTCATCGGCGAACAGTAACTGTCTGAGATAGCTCTGTTCGCAGATGACATCATCATTGCCCCTCTTGCCGCTCGTCCCTCTTTGCGTATGAGGTAACCTTCTCTCTATAGATCTTGATTGTCGATAGCCGAATTTGGCTGCCACGAGCTGGCGCCGCCTGCTGGTCAATCTTAGAGACCCTTTAATAAGAGTCGCGCAAACACGTTCCCGATTTTGATTGGTGCCGCCATTTTTGATCAAAAATTCTGTACTGTACTGTACTATGCTGGACTTTCGGTACTTTTAAGGAAAATCTCTTCTCAGTAATTAGATTTAAGAATCCTATTTTTAATGCGTTACAGTTTAAACATAATTTAAAACTTAATTCTGTTTTGTTATATTTACGGTATATGTCACAAAGCAATTATGAAGAAGATGACAGAAGTTATTTAACAAGCTTTTTAGATGTTATAAATTCAAAAAAAAGAAAACACTTTTAAATACTAATAATAATAATATTAATAATATTAATAATAATAATATTAATAAAATAAAAATAAATATGGAAAATATCCCTGTATTTAATAATATTGAAATAAATATATTATATGTATAGCATTGCAAGTTATGTAATTCAAAGTTTGCAAAAAAACAAAACTTTGTAAAAATTGTATATGTTCCGTACGTAAGAAAAATGGTGATGTGCTTGAATATTCTAAATTAGTACGAATACGTTGTGCGACGACTTTTCCGTCGGGCAGAAGTACACCCGCCGGTAAGCGTGTCAAACCTCGTTGCTCTATTTTATAGATCTTAATAATTATTGCAAAACTTATAGTTGGGCGCCAGGCGCGGATTAACGCGCCACACGAACAAATTACGTTAGAGTCAATATTTCTCTTTAAAGAGCAACGGCGATAAGCGCGACTAGCCCACTCTACAAATGGCAGAGGGGCGAGGTTCTTTAGAGATGCTAACCCGGTTTGGAGAGAGGAGTCTGAAATAGACGGTTATTAAGAACACACTAATCAGTAACAAATAACATGTATTTCCAGTAATGAGGTGATATAGATAATTGAGTAATCAAGTGAGTTTGACGCCGGGTGATCGGCGCCTTAACAATTCCGTGGAGCGGAGACATAAATTACCTCGGAGAGAGGCTCTATGATTTTGGATATTCGACTCGCGGGAATCCGCGTACTTCCGTCTCACGCGGTATAATATTCGGCGTACAAATTCAGTAACTTTCATTCGGTGCGGTTGTTACAATTAGCTCTACTTCAATCTTTCTCCATAACGGTTAGCCTACAATACAAACTCTATCTCAGTATTATTCTTACGGTTCTGAATGTAAACGCTCGACCGAAGGCCGAGGCAAGAGATACGCGATAGGCTAACTCCCAAAAATTCTAACACTCGGTACAGCAATACACAAATAGACGCGAAATTATCATTCATGAACGAGAGACATTAATTAACGCAAAACGACTGTCGGCTCGGCAGCCCCGAGGGGGATAGCATGGTAGAATCTTATTCTATAGAAGCGGTAGTCAGCGGGGCCCGGCCTAAATCTAACCTCGCACAATATCGCGAGACATTTCGATACTCTCCATACTCTTTCACGAAAACCAGGCGGGTTCTTATTTCCGCGAGGCTCGGGCCGCCTACTGATACCGCTCTTACCGCGAAGTCGAAGTAGTGGCCTTACAAAACGTCGGTACGCCCGTTGTGGTCCTTGAGGTTCCTCTCAGGTTGCCGACTCGCCGAACAGTGACGACAGCGAGGCTCGCTGGACAGCGGTGACATTCCGCGCATCGTCCTGCGCATGTAGATCCTCGCTATCGATTAGCGATTCTTGATCCTTCGATGTTTACTAGATCTCGATGCTCGCGTCGCTCCTCGATACTTCGGCCCTCGGCGACGCTTCTCCGAGGTGACCCCAGTCTCTCTCTTAGGGCAGCTGCCGTTAACGCCCCTCGCGGCCTTTTCCGTTTATGGATCCGAACCTTCTCTGAATCGGCCGGGAACTGATCAGGTTCCGACCTGATTCTGCTTTGGCTCGTTACGACAGCTCCTTTTTCGGGTACTCCACTCCGGGTCTTCGGCGTGTGAGAGCGCGCTTCCCTCTCGGGCGTCATCTCTCTCGGTGCGTCCACCGGCCTCGATATGCTCCAAATCTGCAATTGTATCTACGGTAGCGACTTTGTCTGGAATCTAATTGTTTACTCAAGGATATTTTACTTGACCTTGTTCCGGATCTGTCTACACGCCGTCCGAGCCTCCGTCGTCCTGTCTGCTGAGTCCCTCGCAGGTCCCACGAAGGCTGCTCCACTTTAATCACAATATGGGAGTTTGGCCACTCACCCCGACTCGCATAATTCGTTACAACGCAAAATCTACAATCTCAAAAAGAGAATTAAGAGGGAGAGGTCGTCGCCCCCCGCGGTGGGGTTTCCGACCTCAAATTTCCCTCCTCGATCGGGCTTTCTCGCCCTTGTGACGGACTTAAAAATGTCACGTCACAGTTGTTTCAAAAAGGATACTCTATTTTTTGTTAATCAAGCAACATTTAATATTTTCTTACAGATGGAATATATATTTAGAAAGTATAATAAAGAAATACAACAATCACACAAAAGTATTAAAACAACTGAAAAAACTGTTTACTGTTAATATAACATGTAACTTTATTCAAGATTGTCATAAATTAAAAAAAAAAATTTTTGAAAAATTTATTACTTTTCGCTGTAAAATTGCGTGTAAAAAATATAGACATCAAAAAAAATATTATGATAGTAAAACGATGGCAATGTATGTTATATAAAAAATAAATATAAAAAATAATTTAAAATGTGTTATTTATATAACTTGTAACGGTGCAGCCCGCAAGCTGCATCGTTACGGCTACGGACCGACCATCGTCCGTAGCCCACCAAGGGCGCATTAAGCGCCGATAAACTTCTTATCATAACAACGGCGGTCAATCGCCGAAAACCCCCCACATTCGACCGTTCCGAAAATCCGTTTTGTGGGGGGCCCGCCGCCGAAACCGCCGATGCTTGCCGATCCGAAGTCAGTCGACCGCCAGCCGGGTATAAAAGAGGCTCGGCTGTACGCCTAATCACCAGATCCTGTTCGCTGCTAGACAGCGAACAATCCTGCTGCGAGCGTTCTTGTAGTCCGCCGAGCGTACTCGGCTTCTATGCCTTCTTCCAGGTACACGAGCGTCCTCGGTACCGTTGCTATCTCCGATACGAGCGTTCTCGTATACCCGTCGAGCGTACTCGGCTCCTCCGGGCATCGATCTTCGTATACAGGGCATTCCCTTATACTTAGTCGGATCGCCGCTCTAAATCCGCCTTCGTACGAGCGTTCTCGTACGTCCGCCGACCAGATTCGGCCTCAAAGCCTCTAGTACGAGCGTTCTCGTACTGCCGTCGAGCGTACTCGACGTCCTGGTCCTAATTTCGCGTTACCGCGCACCGGGATTCAACCGCAGAATCCATCCGGCGGGCAAACTGCGTCGACCGCGCCGTCGAGCGACCCGTCACGATCTACGATCGAACGGACTCGCGGTACCGTCACGAACGCACTCACAGACGAGCGTTGCGTTGTACCAACCGCTACGACACGATCGCACGTGCTTGCGCTCTCGCTGATCGCACCAAGACGCCTCACGTCAAGCTTTAATAATTAATTCACCGTTACTTTAAATAATTATTTCGCCGTTGCTTAAATAATTATTTCACCGTTGCCTTATAGTTAGTTCACCGTCGCCTTCATATTTATTTCACGCTGCTTTTGTATTTATTTCACGCCGCTTTAAATAATTATTTCGCCGTTGCTTAAGAATTATTTCACCGTTGCTTTATACTAATCTCACCGATACTTCATATTTATTTCACGCTGCTTTTGTATTTATTTCACGCCGCTTTAAATAATTATTTTGCCGTTGCTTAATAATTGTTTCACCGTTGCTTATACTAATCTCACCGATACTTTTACGATTATTTCACGCCGCTTTAAATAATTATTTCGCCGTTGCTTAATAATTATTTCACCGTTGTTATTATACCGATCGCACCGATACTTTTCTACTTATTTCACCGTTGCTTGTATATTCTTTCGAATTCGCTTCGCACACGCTTCGCCTGTACACACGAGCATTTAAGCAAATCATTTCAACATATTAGTTAATAAACGTTGTTTCTTTATCTTATTACAAACGAGCATTTATTTCATCGACGTACTCCCAACCGAACGAACCCGGATTCCGGCGAGCTATTCCGCGTCCGCCGAAGCTCACACGGTTTCAAACTTACGTATCTTTTACTTAAAATATAACATGTTTCACAAATTAAATTTCGCGGCCTTTGGTCACATGGTTTTAATCAAAAATGGCGTCATCAACCTAGCCTTCTTGTCGTTTGCGCGACTCTTATTAAAGGGTCTCTAGTCGATCTCGGCGCAATCTTTCAACATATAATGTCTACACTGACTTTCTTCAAGACAATGTGAACTATGTAGATTATCATAAAAATTATGTCATTAAGTAATTAATATATATTATAGTAGTCTATTGAAAAGTTCGACTGTTTCTATCCGATATTTCGACTCTGCGGTTATCTTTTTATTCGACACGATGTATTTTACTTAATAAGATGTCTTAAAACGATATGCAAACGGTTTTATTAATTCGAACGGATTCTACCGTTCAAAAACAACACGACCTTGTTGCATATTGTTTATAAATAATGATTGGTCAAATCGTCCCGCAACGTTAAATGGTTCAACAGGATGAAACAAATAATGAAGTTAAACACTAAATTTGTATTAATTATTAAATGTATAATTTCACAAGTAGTACAGAGTTCAAAATTCGACTAAGTCCGAAAGTACAATTATTCCGGCCCAACTGTCTCTCTATATTATAACGATTTGTGCGACTGATCGGTTTGATTCGACGATAGAGAGTGATTTTTACAATTACTCTTTTAATAAGGAAAGCTTTTTGGAAGGTCTCGTAATTTCGAGAACCTTCCCAATTTCCTTCGGTTAGTGCGCGTGATCGCGTTCAGCGACCTAAATAACCAACGGATACTAATTTTTTAAATATTTACTTTGTAATTCACCGAATTGTTGATTTTTTACCATTTCGGCAGTGCATAGTCTCATCATCGAAAAGTTGCCATCTTCAGACCTTCATAACTCGGCGAAAAAAAATCGTAAGGAATAAAAAAAATCGCAATTTGAAGACATAATATGGCGCTTTAAGATGCCGCAAACAGAATGTAAAAAATTTATTCAATCAGCGTCAGCCATAATAACACCTTAAAAATGGCAAAAATTACTGTTTTTGGCTTATATTACTCCATTTTTCTCAAAAACCTGACGTAATGGACATTTTTTGCTGACGGATTCGGATTCAGCGACCAAAATTACATAGGAAATCACTATTCTGCTTTTTGTATCTGAACCTCGCAGGTCTGTGTTATCTATAAGAGTGTAATGTGGAAGGGATGTTTTAGCAACAATTTTAGTTAACTTTTCTTTTTCAAATATGTAATAACATGTCATTTTTATATTTATTTTGCGACTATGCACAAGTGCGGTATAAACGATGCGTCATGCAGCGCGACGCATATAATGTGATACTGATGACTCATTTTTGAAAGATGCGATTTCGAAACATAATAAAATCATATATGGTTGAATTCAGCGTAAAAAATGCTACAACTTTTGTCATTACAAAAATTTTGAAATTCAAAAAAATAATAACAAGGGGTGGAAATAAATTTTTAAAAATTACATTTTTTGAAAATTTAACTACACAGTTATAAAGCCCATTACAAGCCATACAACTTCTATTTGAAACATTTTTTATCTCCTACGGTTTTGGCGATAGTTACACACAAAGAAAAAAACCGGTTTTTTTTCAAAGGGGTGTTTCATCCCTTAAATTTGAGTTAGGGCCGCTATAAAAAAATACGTGTCTTCTCAAATTGTATGTTTTACAACATATTTCAAAGAGAATCAAATCGGGAGGGGACACTTGAACGTTCCTTTTAAGAGTGTTGTCAAGCATGTGTCTTGCTACACTTCTGCATTTCAAGACGAGAAAAATTTTTTTTATAAAGAATATTATTATTTTGATATACACTATCTCTATTTGTCTCCACAACACGTTACATATACATTTTGTGACCGATATTAATTATAATCAATGTGATTAATATTATCAAAGCATTGAACTATATACCATACTGGAACGAGCACAGGCTACCCCCTCTATTCGACAAAACGGTCAGACAAGGCAGTGACTCGGTACCGGATTTCTCTTTCTATCTCGTCTACTCTCGACTAATAGTAGCTGTGAACACGTGACCAAAACTGTTGGTTAGATAGAGAGATCCGGGTCCGAACAGCTATCTCCATCTGACCGGTCGAGAACAAAAGCGTGCTCGTTCCAGTATGGTATATATTTCAATGCATCAAAGCTGCGAGTTGACAGGTCTAAGCGCCGCCATGTTGAAAAAGGACAGACATCTTTTAGAAAAAGAAAGGAAAGAAAAAAGACGCTCTTATGCGGAAATCGACATTTCACGGGATGTAAAAAAGGACAACCATGTCGCATTTTGATGCTTCTAGTTGACAAAGGACAAACTTATATATTAGAGAAGGATGACGAACAGACGACGATGACGACCAAGACTTACATAGATTTCGGCATATTTCGACTTTGGCAAACTTTGGCAATTAATATATTTTTTTAGAAAGCATGTACAAAAAAAGTAAAGATACTTTTATTATGTAAATCGCATGTGCTCTATCGATTGAGCCTATTATATATTCGATCGGTCCACGCATTATTAAGATATGAAAATCTCTACTCCTATCAGCTCATGTGCTCGCGTAAAGATACACGGTTGGTCTTGCGCTGCGCGTGAACTTGGCGCGAGACACTACCGTGTCTCTTGATTTCATTAAAAAAAAAAAACACCACGTGATCATAAAACTTTTCGGATGTAAGGCTGATGGCAGAGATCGAGACGTAAGAACTTATGTATATCGTAGTCGTTTCCACACGTATCCACACAATAACCTTTCACGACTTACGTTTTTCTCTGTCTTACCATACGTCCACGACAGACATCTACGACAGACATAAGTGCTTACTTCTCGTTCTCTGCCATCGGCCTAACTAATATCCGTTATGGATTCCACGACGCGACGTAAAACTTTAGCGAGCTCAGTTGAGACTGTTCCGACTGCTTAGCGCCATTGCTTCGCGAAAGATCTAATGCGCGCGATTCACGCCGCGAGTAGCGAGGGCGCAGTAGCAGTGTAACAAATGAATGCGGCGAACAGTTGATCAACCGTTTAGTGAGTGATGACGAAACTGTTGCAGAGCGCTGCGATTTATGTAAATATAACAAGAAGTTTTGTAGATCCAACAAGAAAACACTTATTTAAATCCTTATAGTAAAGTTAACCAAACGGTGTTGATATAAGGTGTAAAATTTTGTGACGATAACCAGAAATTCTGTTTCGTTTGACTAAAATACGGTCAACCAGAAGAATTTTGTTAATACAGGGTGATTCAGAACAACCCAGGTGTCCTTGCACAGACGTATTCCTGAGTTAATTCTGAGACGATTTTTCCTTTACAAAAATTTTGTCCGCAGCTTATTTTTCAAGTTATAAAAGAAAAAAGTTATCAAATCACGGGACGAATACAGAAGATAGGCAGGAGCGGCGCAACTCCATTTGACACGGGTGATTACGGGACGCACGTTGAGATCAAACACACGTGATGAAACACGCGCGCCACACACACACACACACACACACAAAACTCTCTCTCTCTCTCTCTCTTTCTCTCTCTCCCTCACTCACTCACTTACCTTTTACAAATTTGACGTCTTTATTCTGTTTGACGGATCAAGAGACACGGTAGTGTCTCGCGCCAAGTTCACGCGCAGCGCAAGACCGACCGTGTATCTTTACGCGAGACGGAAGGTTCAGATGAGCCGAGATTATCGGATCTCAATAACGGCTGGGCCGATTACGTTGGTAATAGGCTCAATCGAAAGCGCATACCCAAATTACATAAGAAAAATATGCTTGTTTTTGCTCTGTGTGCTTTATAAATCAAGATATATGCATCCAAAGTCGAGAAATCTAAAAAATCATCATTTTTTTCGGATGTCACGCTAAAATGTAACGCATGTCTTATTGGTCAGCGTCGTCAGCACGCAACCAATCAGAACGCACTCAACTCAGATTTCTAATATGGCGGCGCTCAGACCTGTCAGATCGCAGCTATGATGATATTAATTAACGTTGATATAATTAATATCAGTCGTAAAATGTATATATAATGTGTTGTGGAGACGAATAAAGATAGTGTATATCAAAATAATAGTATTATTTATGAAAAAAATTTTTTTCGATCTTAAAGTGCAGAAGTGTAGCAAGACATGTTGACAACACTCTCAGTATTCTGTGGTTAGTGGACAGACAGAACAGTATAAAATTGACTGGAAATGATAAATATTGTTAGAACTAATTTAGTATACATAGAAAAGAAATATTAAACTTTGATATTTAACCCTTAATCCCGACGGTTCTTTTCGGCACCTTTAATCTCGACTCATGGGTCGCTTTGCGTCTTTGCGTTATTTGGATCAGTAAAAACGCTTTAAAAAATCTGAAAAAATTCATGGTGCTTCTTTCAACCTTCAACTTGAAGTCCCAATTATAACATTTCGATAAAAATTATTTTTTTATATAGTTTGTTATTGAGAAATGGAGGTACCTTACAGCACTTTCAAATTTCGCTTGGGTTGAAAACGACCCATGAGTCGGGATTAAGGGTTAATTTTATTTATTTTGGACAAATCATACACTAAAGTCTCGAATCATGTGCTTTTTTGACAGAAAGTATATATGATAAAATTAAAATTTATACAATTATACCAATTATCACTATGCCTTATGTGACAATTGTTTAGAGACTTTAGTGTATGATTTGTCTAAAATAAATAAAATTAAATAACTCAAAGTTTAATATTTCTGTTCTATGTATACTAAGTTAGTTCCAACAATATTTATAATTTCCAGTCAATTTTATTACAATCAAAACAAAACAGTGTTTTACCTTTCAAAAAAATTGTTGTATATATTAAATAAAAAAAACTGTTGTATATATATTATTAAAAAAAAAGAAATGATATCTATCAAAAAATTACCTTTTTTAAAAAAAGGTAAAAAAAAGGCGCCAAGTACACGTTCTTGTCACAACTAAAACAAAACAGTATTGTTTTACTTTTCAAAAAAATTGTCGTATATATTAAACCTTTCAAAAAAACCTGTCATATATATTAAAATTTTCAAAAGAAGCTATCCTATATACTTCTTACAAAAAAATATGATATCAGGAAATGGCACCAAGTGGGACTAAGGAACTATGAAAAAACTTGTATACTATTTCTATAAAACTCTTCTATAAAACTCTTGTACATAAAGCTGTCGTATATATAATTAATTATATTATATACTATATTTTATCTTATTTTACATATATTATACTATATATACTATATATATTATTAGATATACTATATATATTATAAAAAAATAAAAAAAATATTTAAAAAATAAAAATATTTATTAAAAAATGCAAAAAAACTTGGCGCTGCTACACCTCAAAGTAATGAAATTAACATGTAGTTTACTGTAGCAGCGCCAAATTTTTTTGCGTTTTTTAATAAATATTTTTATTTTTTAAATATTTTTTTTATTTTTTTATAATATATATAGTATATCTAATAATATATATAGTATATATAGTATAATATATGTAAAATAAGATAAAATATAGTATATAATATAATTAATTATATATACGACAGCTTTATGTACAAGAGTTTTATAGAAGAGTTTTATAGAAATAGTATACAAGTTTTTTCATAGTTCCTTAGTCCCACTTGGTGCCATTTCCTGATATCATATTTTTTTGTAAGAAGTATATAGGATAGCTTTTTTTGAAAATTTTAATATATATGACAGGTTTTTTTGAAAGGTTTAATATATACGACAATTTTTTTGAAAAGTAATGAATAATTTTATCGGGGATAAGCAATAAAAATTCACACAGCACTTGACATGCAACAAATCCATACCGAGATTTATAAGACATACATTTTTTTTCGTATCACGTATCGAATTTACTCACGTAAATGAATGATTTATAAATCAATTCATTACTATTAATCACTGCCGAATAATCATATTCCGCTTACTTTTATTAAGAAAAAAGTACACACTACATGCAATTACGTAATACATGTAATTACGTGCGTGTTAGGTTTCATCACGTGTGTTTGATCGCAACGTGCGTCCCGTAATCACCCGTGTCGAATGGAGTTGCGCCGCTCCTGCCTATCTTCTGTATTCGTCCCGTGATTTGATAACTTTTTTCTTTTATAACTTGAAAAATAAGCTGCAGACAAAATTTTTGTAAAGGAAAAATCGTCTCAGAATTAACTCAGGAATACGTCTGTGCAAGGACACCTGGGTTGTTCTGAATCACCCTGTATAATAAAATTATTTTTCTCGGTGTATATATGAAAAAACGCAATAACTTAGAAATACAGATGGTTTTTTATACCCTTTTTATGATCATTAATAATTTTCTTATAAAACATGTTGCGAAGTATAAAAAAAAATTATTAGGTTTGTATAAATTAAGATTTCTATAATCAAAAAGAGGATAATCGTATTGAAAATATGACGGGAGTGATGGTGGGATATTATTACCATTATTTTTACTAAAAAAAAGAATCATTTATTAAAATTATTTCTACTAAAAAAAAGAAATGATATCTCACAAAAGAACCTTTTTTTTTAAAAAAGGTAAAAAAAGGGCGCCAAGTACACGCCTTGTTATATTAAAAAAAAGTTTTCCTCGTAAAAAACCTTTTCAAAAAATTGTTTTTTTAAAAAAAGTTTTCCTCGTAAAAAACCTTTTCAAAAAATTGTACTTTCAAAAATATATTATATTAAAAAAAAGTTTTCCTCACAAAAAACCTTTCCAAAAATATATTATAAAAAAATCTTTTTAAAAAAATGGTTTATATATATTATAAAAAACCTTTCCAAAAAAATTGCACTTTTAAAAAAGTTGTATATACCAAATAAAAATTCGCTACATATTCTGCCTATAAAAAAGGTGATATCAGAAAATAACGCCAAGTTTAAATAAAAAACCTTTCAAAAAATGTTGCATGTATATCGCTAGTTATTTATTTAAAAATGATATTTATGTTTATATCTAGTTAATTCTTCTTAAGTATTTTTTTTTTAAATAATTGCATTTGTATCTAGTTATTTTTTTTATATCTGTATCTAGTTAAATAAAAAAATTTTTCAAACTTAATCAAAATAAAAAAATATTACAAAATTTCGCAAAAAACTTGGCGCTGCTATAAAATAGCCTTAAAATATTATTATACATCTTAAAATATTATAGCAATGAAAATGAGCAATAATTTTACAATTTACATGAAGTGTTATAATAACTCAAATTGACCAGAGCGGCAAACGGCGACGCGATAGCCAATTAAACTCTTGTTCTTACGGTAAAACTGTAAGTTAATTGGCTATAACGTCGCCGCTCGCCGCTCCGTCGCTCTAGTCTGTTTGAGCCGAAATTTTAAGGCTATTTTATAGCAGCGCCAAGTTTTTTGCGAAATTTTGTAATATTTTTTATTTTGATTAAGTTTGAAAAATTATTTTATTTAACTAGATACAGACATAAAAAAAATAACTAGATACAAATACAATTATTTTAAAAAATATACTTAAGAAGAATTAACTAGATATAAACATAAATATCATTTTTAAATAAATATCTAGATATACATGCAACTTTTTTTGAAAGGTTTTTTATTTAAACTTGGCGTCATTTTCTGATATCACCTCTTTTATAGGCAGAACATGTAGCGAATTTTTATTTGGTATATACAACTTTTTTTAAAAGTACAATTTTTTTGGAAATTATACTTTTCATGACCAATCGGAAGTTAGCGCCGAAACTACTATAAAAATAAAAAATAAAAAGTTAAAATGATTGCTCTCGAATAGCTGTTTCGATATACACGATTGCTCCACTTTGTTGCGCCTACTTCGGTAGCGGTAGGCGCTGCGTAAAGATTCGAGATTCGCCGTGCTGGCCGAGGGGGCTTTACTCGAGGGTCAAAGCAATTAACTGTTTCTCAATAAATAAGTTATTACCTTTATTTGGTATTCTTTTATTACGCTTTACACTTCATTCACACGGCGACCGTACTACTGCGGTTACGCGTGTACGCGACGTGTCGTGCTTCGTCCGGAACTTTGCTGATAAAAACCCGCGGCGCCTTGTGTGCCGCCTTAATTTATACGGATCAGTATTTGGAACACAATAAGACTTGAACTATATCGATCCATTGTGTTACCAAAATGCTGATCTGTTTAACTTACTTTAGACGCAAGTGACACTCGGGCTTCTAAGAACGAGTGCTCGCGTCAGCGCTTGATTGTTTAATAATTAAATAACTTTTGTCACAGGATTCTCGAGAAGTGATCTCGATTAATGGCCTTCTAAATGTTTATTATTGTTATTGCCTAATTAACCTATAATTATTACGTTGTGGTCTTTCGACACACAACAACTTAATTAATTAGTACTTATAAAGTTATTAATAAAAAACAGTCATTAATTAACAATTAGCAAATACCCTTATCAAAACTTTTTTTTTTGATCGGTTACTACCAAACGATTGCTCCTTAATCGCTCTATTCATTTGCATTCATAGATTGTTCATTTTTGTTGAATTATTAATATAAAATTCAATAAATGTTAATGACGCGATCAGTGTTGCCAACCATTGAACGCAAAATTACTTCTAATGTATCAAAAAGTACTAGAATCGAAAGCATTGTAGTAAAAATACTTCTTCTAATTTCTAATGCATCAAAAAGTACTCGATTTTTGCAAAACAAACTTTTGGAAGTCATTCCTAAAGACTAATTAACTAACGGTTCACCTTTACAATCTAAACTAGAAAAAAATAATAAAATAAAAAACAATAATAATAAATGACAATTTATAATGAAAGAAAAACATTGCAGGTAAAAAATTAGACAAATAAGTGAACATAAATTATTAGCAGATTTCAACCCTAACCTAATCCTAACTCTAGCTTTTGTCCTAACTTCCTTTTTTTTTGTTTGTTTCAGAGATGAGAAAATCTTCAAAAGACACCCTGGGGCCCGTACCCCAGGGTAGTGCTGGATTCAACCGGGACTCGCATCGAGGCAACCCCAGCAAAACCAAAGGGAAGGTCATCCCACATCCTGACCAGGATCCAACGCCCCCCATGCGGGAAAGAGGGACCGTTGAATACCCAGAACAGAACAGCAACGCACAATCCCGGATTCACCGGACCACGATGACCATCCCGATCGCCTACCAGCTAAAAACTCACCTCACGCCCTAAAGAGGCCTATAAAATGAGGGAAACGGTTTTACTAACACGAGCATGCCTCCGTTGCCCCTCAGACCGAGCCTAACGACTTACAACTTAATATTTTAACGGGACTTCCAAAGTCATACATGATACCATAGAATACACGCACATGTGCAAGATCCATGGTAAGTACGCAACTTACTAGACTAATTATACATGCATATACATGTGTGACAACACTCATGTGAAAAGAACAAAATAAAATAAACCTACTTTATATGTATTAATTCAACCCTAATATCCTAACTAATAATAATAAGATCCTAGCATTATCATCCCAACTTAACTTAAACTTAAATGTACCTAACTTACTAATTAAGCCAGGCTAGCTGTTATGATACAGTCTGGTCTTTACCCTACCCTAGATTGTGCTGTTCTGGATGCGCCACAAACTACAAGAGAAACCCAACAGTTTCATTCCATGAGACAAGGAGGAGAGAAAAGTACTCCCCCAATAAAAGGATTAATCCGAGATATCATCATCATTAATTAAATGATCTACATTCCTTTGACGTTTCAATACCTGTCTTATCCTCTCATCCTCCTCTTTTTTCTTCATTACTGTTGTACAGAATTTCGAAAAAGCTTTCCATCCATCAATATCTTCTAAAATAACCTCTATAATCCTGCCCAATCTAAGGTCATACCCCACGACCCCCCTTAACTCATTTCTCTCAGCCTCCCAGGCTTCACAGAACTGTAGGGTATGCTGGACATCGTCATTCTCCCATAGACAGTGAGAACACCTCGCCCGGTCCACCCTGTTTATCCTATGTAGGTAGTTATTCAAACAACCATGATCGGTAATGAGCTGGGCCATGTGGAACGTGACCCAACCGTGACCCCTGGTTACCCAATCTATCAATTTGCTTCCAATAGCCCACCGAATGTCCTAACTTCCTGTCCTAACCATAATTTTTCACTTAACAAAATCCAACTGTTACGGCATTGCAGTCATATTGTTGAGTACAAAATTATAAAACCCGCATCAGAATATGTATTAAAGATTGAGATTAAAGACTGAAGATTAAAAATTGATCAATCAGAATAAAAAAAATTAAAGTTTCTTTTTTCGCTAATACAGTTCTGTGATTGACTTGCAATATCTGAACTGTGCTTAAGACGGTCTTCAATATAAGGGCCTATCCAGCAAACTTGCATAATCACATAAAGATATGCATAAGAAAATTGATTGATCCATTTCCTTATACATCTGCTTATGGACTAAATGTTATTATATGTTTATGCGATTATAACAAGTTTATCTGGATAGGCTCTTATGCATCTTTGTCTTAAGCCTCGAGAGCGGGCAACCATGCCGTTTGTTGATCGAGCTCAGAAATTATTCAGTGCTTGTTCTTTTTTGAACAATTGCATAATTTTTTTACATTTTTTGACACCGAGATTCGGTTTTTTCCAGTTTTATTCAATCTATATTCGTCTATATTTTTTTTCACCAAAAATAGCACGTGTATGTTTGTTGAGTGGATGAATGCGTATGCGTGCGTGTGCGTGCGTATGCATGTGTGTGCGTGCGTATGCATGTGTGTGCGTGCGTGTGCGTGCCAGTACGTGCGTATGCGTATGTGTATACGTGTGTGTGTACTGCATATGTCGCGTAGGTGTGTATGCAAGTGGGTGGTGGGCGTGTGCGTGCATGCGTATACACACCTACACGACAATATGCAGCACGCACACGCACGCACACACATGCATACGCACGCACACGCACGCAATGTTTTTACGATTTGCGTTAGGAGAGGGGCCAACTATATAGACCTATAAATCTACTTGGTAAATATTTTTTTTCTTAAAACAAAATTTTTACACAATTTACTATATACATTATTTCTAAAGTTTTTGCTGTTGCATGTGAAGTTTTGGTAAATCTTGGGAATATGATCCTCAAAAAAGTAATGGACAAAAATGTTCAATTCCCATGTATTTTTGCCTTCTGAACACGAATATAATAATAATATTTGGCGGTCGGCCATATTTTGGTCGCCATCTTAAAAAAACATGAAAAAAAACGTTTTATTACGATTATCTCCGCAACTATTTTCGGTATCAAAAAATTTTTCAAACAAAAAATGTAGAAAATGAGATTTACTACAAAAAAGGTTATACACATTATTGTCGTAATTGCAATACTTTACGCGTAACAATAACGTAAAGTGGACCGCTGTGAAAAACATGCATTTTGAAAACAATTCAACAATTCATCCCCTCTGGGGATGAAACAATTTGGGGACAAAAGACTTTGCTTTCTTTTTTGCTAATCTCTTTTGTATTTAATATTCTTAATATAATATAATTTCTCCTAATTAACGGGGGGGTTTGGGGGGGCTCCGCCCTCCCGAGTAGATAGAAACTAGGCGTAGGCGGGGAGGGTGCAGAGCCCCTCCCTCCGCCTGGGAAAGTCCCAGTTGCGCACATAATAAATCGGACACAGCAAGTTAAATGAATCGGACACAATAGAAAACGGACACAAGATGGTTGCAATTGGACACATGATAATCAAACACGGTAATTATCCAGAATAGCTACATCACCTCCGATTTGATGTAATTAGGCTCATTCGACGCGTAACAAGGTAACTTTGTTAGCCTTGGTTAACCTTGTTAGGTTCCACGTGAGTAGGATTTGTTATTTTTTTTTGCGGGGAAGGCTTTGCCCCGAAGGGGCAAAGCACTCCGCTGCCTACGCGTGCAAATTCCAAACGTTGCAATTAATTTTCTGTTAAAAAAACACGTCGAATGAGCCTAATTACATCAAAATCGGAGGTGATGTAGGTATGTTCGAATACATGTTTTTCGCAGTGGTCAACTTTACGTTACTGTTACGCGTAAAGTATTGCAATTACGACAATAATGTGTATAACTTTTTTTGTAGTAAATCTCATTTTCTACATTTTTTGTTTAAAAAATTTTTTAATACCGGAAATAGTTGCAGAGATAATCGTAATAAAACGTTTTTTTTGCATGTTTTTTCAAGATGGCAGCCAAAATATGGCCAACCGCCAAATATTATTATTATATTCGTGTTTAGAAGGCAAAAATACATGGAAATTGAGCATTTTTGTCCATTACTTTTTTGAAGACCATATTCCCAAGGTTTACCAAAGTTTTTCCAGAAGTAACAAAAAAATTTTGCTGATTATATTTATAAAGATAAAAAGAATACTAACACCACAAAGTGTACACTAAAGAAGAATTTTATGCTATGCGCTACGCAACTAACAAGGAGATGGCACGAACTGTAAAATACGAAATGGAATGAGCCATAGTTCATTCGAAAAGGGAGATCGAGGGTATAAAAAATGTAAAAGGGTTTGGGTGCATGGGCCTTAGTTTCGAAGAAATTTGCATGTGAAGTTAGGCATTCGGTTGGCTGCGCGGTAAGTACTATGAATAGTTCCGACAAAGCATGAAGCGCCGTGGCCGCGCAGCCTAAGGCGCGCGCGTATAATTTTTCTCATCTATGGCGAGGACAGTTTGAGACCTCGCTGTGCCAACTTTTTTTTTATACGACTATCTTTAGCAATGTAATAAATTTTTATTATTCTTTGATGTAAAATATTAATTATGCAATCTTTATATTTATATATAATATTTGTTTTATATTATGCAATAAAAAATAACACCAATTTTTATATATTTATTTATTTATTTCATTTTATTTATTATAAAATTCAGACATTGCCGTACAATGTTGTGCATGAAAATTTACGTAAAAACATTGGAAATATCAGAAATGTAAGAATATAAAAATAAATATGTTAGGAATATTTTGGTTTTGTGAGCAGGTATCTGTTCTCTTTGGCACATGTGCACAGATCACAACTTTAAAAAACCGTTAGGGTCACGTAGAGCTCTTCTGGCCAGTATTCTCTCGAGTATCGATCAGTGTAGAAGTCTTCCAACCGTTCTCTTTGATTTATAACAATGAAAAAGGCAACTGTGCAGATATTCTTATTCATGAAGAAAAGATAGAATTGAATTCTCGATATGATGCAATAAAAATTCAATCATTAACTCACTACTTATTATGTGCTCCAAAGTTTAAAAATATGATACAATATGCTTGGTACGCATCAAAGTTAGTAAGTGAACGCGACATTTTTTATAATGTTAATCAATTATGTTTTCTTGCAAACATACATAACATTAAATGTTCATGTAAAACAAACTACTTTTTTATAAAATGTTTATGGTGTGAGATTTGTTTGTGTTTCCAATGTTTTACGTAAATTTTCATGCACAACATTGTACGGCAATGTCTGAATTTTATAATAAATAAAATGAAATGAATAAATAAATATATAAAAATTGGTATTATTTTTTATTACATAATATAAAACAAATATTATATATAAATATAAAGATTGCATAATTAATATTTTACATCAAAGAATAATAAAAATTTATTACATTGCTAAAGATAGTCGTATAAAAAAAAAGTTGGCACAGCGAGGTCTCAAACTGTCCTCGCCATAGATGAGAAAAATTATACGCGCGCGTCTTAGGCTGCGCAGCCACGGCGCTTCATGCTTTGTCGGAACTATTCATAGTACTTACCGCGCAGCCAACCGAGTGCCTAACTTCACATGCAAATTTCTCCGAAACTAAGGCCCATGCACCCAAACCCTTTTACATTTTTTATACCGTCGATCTCCCCTTTCGAATGAACTATGGCTTATTCCATTTCGTATTTTACAGTTCGTGCCATCTCCTTGTAAGAAGTAAAATGCCAAGCCAGGATTTTTTTGAATTTTTAATAAACGTAGTTATAGATCTTCTTGGTAAATATTTTCATTCTAATAAAAAAATTTCATACAATTTACTGTATGCATTATTTCTAAAGTTACATTTTTGCTGTTGTAGGTGAAGTTTTTCTGGAAATAACAAAAGATCCGCAAAATATAATTGATATTGTGAATGAGGAAGAAGCACAATTTTTAAAAACTTTTTCACGCGGTCGTAACTTATTGAATAGAACAAAGTCGTAATTGAAACTTATTGAAACAACAAAGTTGGAGTCAACCGATACTGTGCCAGGTGATGTAGCGTCCCCTCTCGTTGTGCGCCACCTTGTCGTGGTGAGAGGGCTCACCGGGGGAATACCTGAAAAGGTGTTTCTGCGGTGCCAAGAGCGCACAGTTCCTCCTATGGGGGAACAGGGAGCCCGGCGACTCCCTTAAGGCTTACCCAGTCGCCGGTAGGAGATGGGGACTCCGACTACAAATCCCCGGTGGCATGACACCGTTAGGGGGAGATTTTTATCTCCCCTCCGTGCACGGGCGGCCAGGCTCGTTAGCCCAGTGGGGCGGCTGGCCAGGGGGGTGCTCCCCCCATAGTTGAGGCCTGTCCTGGCCGGGGCTGCTGCTCCGGCGGGACGGGTCTCTGGTGGGGCCACTTCGGTGGCCCCGTCAGTGTTGCTAGATGGGACGCTTTTTTTCACGAACGCACTTGAGAATCAGCCTCAACGGTGTACTAATTGAGGAAAAAAAAGGGCACTTGTAGACCCTTCTATTAAAAAATTATTAAATAATTTTGTTTATCGTTAAAAAGTGATAAAAAGTAATAAAATAATAATAAATTAAACGCATGTAAATATTATGTTTATTTTTATAATAATAAAATAATTAATAAAATTTAATGTATATATAATAATGTAAATATAATGTATATAAAATTAAATGTATAGTTGGCTTTCCAACTATATTTGTAATAGGTATTTCATATTTTTGTAAAAGTTTTTTAAATAATTCAAAAATACTATTTGCAGAGCAATCTGCAGCATTTAATTCTAATAATTCTAATAGTTGTGTTTTAACTTTTTTTTTAATGGAGAAAAAAATTGAACAAAAACGCATAAAATTTTAGTATCTCCAATATCCGTGCTTTTATCTATTAAAATTGAAAATTTTTGATTCTGTAAAATGTTAACAATTTTCTCAATTTCCCGCTTTGCAAGAATTTCTTTAATAATATTGGTGCACTTTGATCGAGCCAGTAAAAGATCTTGCACAATTGAAGAATCTATACAAATGTCTTTTAACAAAGGAACTAAGTGATCTGCGGTATAAAGAGCAACATTATGTTCAGAATAAAAAGCTGCTAATTTAATTTCGGCTCGTTTAACGTTTTCAATATGAGAATTTTTGGAATGTTGGCTTTGGCTTTGACTTATTTGAGAATTACTGTCACAATTTTTAATATGTTCAGCCCTTTGTGAATGCCGTATTAAATCTGATTTACAGCATCTAATGGTAATATTGCACAAGTTACAAATTGCCTTATTTTTCGTAGGATGAGGAGCCAGCCATCTTTTAAATAAATCGTCAGCTAATCAAGAATTTTGAAAATTTTTAATATGCGTCTTTTTAATGGCTCCTTTTGAACTATTCATATTTCGCGTAACAAAAAATACATATAAATGTATATATGATATAAATATTATTATTTTTTACATGTACTCACCTAACCTTCTCCTGTAGCCTGTCAAACGTCTAACTTTTCGCGCCAGCACCTAACACTATATATAGCCGTATACATCGCTGGATTCATAGCTGCAGCGCTGCGCATGCGCGAGAAAAAGCGTCCCGTCTAGCAACACTGGGCCCCGTTTAAAGGGAAGGGATGTGGGTGCTCTTGTGAATCCGGTCCTCTTGTGTCTGGGGCCGATCCTTTCTCTCCCGGTCTTGGGTAAGAAACGGATGCGGTCTGGCATGGGAGGAAGCGGCGTCCTACAACAAAGGTGGCTTTCTCTCTCCGCTCAAACGGCACGGGGACGTGGTCCCTGTGTACGCAAGCGTGATAGGGAGCGACGGGCCGTTGATGTCCCGGAATTCACCGGGCTCGTCGGGCGGGGCCGTACCGAGCCGCTCGGAGGTAATCCGAGGCAGGGTCGGACGGCGGTGGGGGCTGGGGCGGTTTCTGGGAGCTTAGCTCGCGGTTTCCGGCCTGGCCTGGTGGCTGCTCAGACATATTCTGAGGTCGGGGTCGAGTAGCGAGGTCCGCGCACTCTCGGAGTGCGTTCCGGTAGTCTTACCGGTCCCAGAATACGCGGACGAGGAGTACTTATGCTGGTCGTCACGGCGGGCAAGACGGTTGGTTGGGTCGCTACAACCCTCCGCTCTATCCGTCCGTGGGGTCCCCCGCGTGGCGGCGCCCATCACGGTGCCTACAAGTCGGAGATGTGGGACCCCCGAAAACCTCTGGGTAAAACCAGAGGTGAGTAGGGGGCTGGAGACCCGTGCACCGGATGCCTATCTCGGTGCCAGAGCCATATGTCGACTCCCCGGGGGAACTCGGGGGTAACAGGGCATGCCCGGTTGGCGGAGCCGTGATGGGTTGTGGGTTTTAAACAAAAATGATACGCTTTTCTAATTTTAACGAACGTCGGGAGGAACATCTTGCGCAAGCGGGATTAAGTCTCTCAGCTGAGAGACAGGGCAGGGAGACACTCGAGGTGTCTCATGAATTAGGCGCTCCGCCTCAGGTTTCGGTTCTGAGACTGAGGGGGGGAGGCGACTCAGACGTTGAGATGGTCGGAAGGGAGATAGGAGGAAACCTATCCTCCTCTCTTCCCCCTCCCACCACCAGACCTTGCCCAAGGTCAAAAAAGGGCACCTTTGTTGGAACCCCGGGGTCTTTGCAAAATTCATCCCGCGCAGGATCACCGGGGCGCCAGGGGAGTTTTTCCCGTGCGGGGTCGGAGGAGAGCCTCAATCATGCGACCTCCATCGATCTCTGCACGGAGGATGACGGCGACACTCACGCAAGCACATCGTCTGCCGGGGTAAAGAGGCTTAGAAGAGGAGGGGAGGAGACCACCAGCCCCCCTGATTCTCCCCCCTCCTCCTTTGAAGAGAGGAAAAAAAAGAAGAAGCCGCCGCCGCCAAGGAACGAACTCTCGTCCGAGGACGAGGAGGTTCTCAAGGCTCGAGCCAGGAAAGAGGATCCGAGGGGACGCCCCGCTAAAGATCCTCGACAAGCCGGGCAGCATACTGCTCGCAAAAGGAGGGAGAAGGAGGCTGAGCGGACTGAGGACCACCGCAGGCTCTCCGAGAGGATTCAGAATCCCCACTTCGAGACGGACCGTACGACCGGCCGTTACCATAAACATATGATAATGGTTAACAACAAGGTCGCGGAATTTGATGCGAAGCCGGTTCAGGAGATCCTGAACGACCTCCGGAGGAGTTCAAACACAATTCTGGAGGTCGCCGAGGTCTCCAAGGGCCTCAGGGGGGACCTCGCGAAACAGCTCTGCGTCGCAGCTTCTTCCCTCCAAGCGGGACCCACAACTCTGGCGGAGAGAGCGGGGAAAGGGTACTACGACCCCATTGCGGGAAGGGCCCCCTCCCCCGCCAACGAGAATACGAGCGAGATTCTTGCGGCAAATCGCCGCATGGAGCAGGAGATCGCGGATTTCCGAAGGCAGATAGAGGAAAAAGATAGAACCTCCCCTCCTCCCTCCCCTCTCACTACCCGATCTAAGACCAGGGTCGCAAAAGAGGGCAGCTTGGACGAAGAGAATTCCATGGGAGAACCAATGGAGATCCAACCAGTGGAACCCTCTCCCAAGATGGTCATCATAAAGGAGGACCTTGATGACCACCCAGTAGATAGACCTCCGCTGAAAGGGGTCAGTAAAAGGCTGGTGGACCCTCCCCCACCCGGTGGTCACCAGCAACATCCTCCTGCAAGGAAGTGACTCGGTTGCCACCATAATGCAGATAGTGATGAGGCAGATGAGAGAGGAGATGAGGAAGGAAATAAGAGAAGAAATGAAGCAGATGAGGGAGCTCATCGAGAAGAGGCTCCCTCCCTTCTCCTTGCCTAACCCCCCCTCCCTCCAAATCCCCTGGCAGTACGGGTCCACCCTCCGTTAAGAGGGTGGCTTCCCCAGCCGGGGACTCAAAGAGGTAAAAGAGGAAAGGGAAGGAATCGACGCAGTCCGTCGCTGTGCGACAGCCCACTGCCGACCCTTCTTCCCCCCCCCCTAAGGGGGGAAAGAAAACCCCGAGTGTAAAACCGGGGCAATCAATCCCTCCTGGAGGAGAAACCTCTACAGCCGTCGCTGTCTGCGAGCAACAACAACAGCAGCAGCAGGAATCACCACCTCAGCTTTTCACGGAGGTGGTGAAAAAGGGGAAGAAAAAGAAGGAGACCCCCTGCTCCTCCCACTACAACGGCTAAGGGCGCCAAAAAAACTGCAAAGGCGGCACCCAAAACCGCCCATAAATCCTCTCCCCCCCCCCCCCGCCTAAAACGGGCACCGGGGGAGAGAAGGGGAAAAGGAAGAAAAAGAAAAGGAAGGTGCCTAACACCGCGGCGATCTCCGTCACGTGTCCGGAGGGACAATATACTGCAGTGACGAGAAGGATCACGGAGGAGATCTCCATCAAAGAGATGGGGATTCCCCCGATAAAATACACAACGGGTCTAACTGGGGCCTGTATCCTACAGATACAGGGCCCCAACAGACAGGAGTGTGCGGACAGACTGGCGCAAAAGATGCGCAGCCTGTTTGCGGACAACCCCGAGGTGCGGATCAACCGACACCAAATAATGGGGGAGATCCGCATCCGGGGTCTGGCGCCGTCGTCAACTGCTGAGAGCATTGCCAAAGCAGTGGCGGAGACGGGAGAATGCTCCCCCACCAAAGTTAAGGTGGAGGACATCAAAATCTCCCCTATCCCAAAAGGCCCTATTACGGCCTGAGTGAAGTGTCCCCTTAAGGCAGCCAATAAGATTGCCCAGAGGGGACACATCATAATCGACGGGCTCTTCAAAGCCCGAGTAGAGCTTTTGGAGGCGCGCCCCCTCCAATGCTTCAAATGCTTGGAGAGGGGCCACGTGAGGGCAAAGTGCCCCAACACGACCGCGGACCGAAGCGGTCTATGCTACCGCTGCGGCGGGTCGGGGCACGAGGCCTGATCGTGCACGGCACCGGCAAGTTGCGCCGTGTGGCGTGACGCGGGACTTCCTGCCTCCCACCGCATGGGGGGGCCAGCATGTAAGCCCCCCAAAGGAGGCAAGAAGAAGAGGGAGGGGGAAGCCATAAAGGCTCCCATCCCCCCCCCCCTTCCAAGGAGGGAAGAAAGGTGGTAGCGGCGATGCCACCCATCGAGGGAGAATCTACATCTCTCACCGAGGAGATGGAGGTGGACCCAACACCGGCTGCCACCGAAGAAGCGGGAAGGATTGACCTGAAGGAAGAACAGGTTCTATAGAACTAAAAAATGTCCACGAAACTCCTTCAGGCCAACCTGAATCACGCTCGCCGGGCCCAGGACCTGTTCCTATCGGACCTGTGCAAGCGTGATGCAGGATTGGGAGTGGCGGCGGAGCCGTATCGGGTGCTAGACTCCGACCCCAATTGGGTATCGGCCTCGAACGGTTCCGTCGTCATTGTAAGGAGGCACTACCCGCGCTTCCCCCTCCCCCTTACTCTAGTGGAACGGGGGCGGGATTCGTTATGGCGCAGTGGGGTGCCTTCTGCGTGATAAAGGTTTATGCCCCTCAAGGAGGCCTCACCTCGAATTCCTGGAGCAACTGCAGGAGATGAGGGAGGGCATTCGCCGTTGCCTCCCCCACCCTGTACTGGTGGCCGGGGACTTCAACGCCTGGCATCAGGAGTGGGGTTCCCGGCTCACCAACATCAGGGGTGAAGCCGTGCGGGATTGGGCGGCCGGGCTGGGCCTCCTGTTACAAAACAGGGGGTCCGTCAGCACCTGCGTCCATCCCCGGGGGGAGTCCATTGTCGACTTGACATGGGCGTTTCTTCGGGCGGCGCACTTGGTGAGGACCTGGGGGATGGCGGACCGAGAGTCCCTTTCAGACCATTTCTATATAGAGATGGTCCTGACTGCCACCCCCCCAGGAGGTGCTGATCCGCCGCCGTCTACAAAGGGGCAATAAACCCCCCAGAAGATGGGCCCTGGCCCAGTTAGACCAGGATAAATTGATGGCGGCGGCCTTGGTAGAGGCGTGATCGGATCCTCCCGACCTCGCCGATACCGAGGCCAAAGCCGAGGAAATCGGGGACATGGCCGAGCGTATGTGCGATATGGCCATGCTCCGATCAAGGCCCGCCCCTCGCCGAGCTAAATACTGGTGGACAGAGGAGATAGCAGATTTGCGCAGGCGGGCAAACGCCACAAGACGCGACCTCCTCAGAGCCCGACGAAGGGCGGGTGGGGACGAAGAGGAAACTGCCGATGCGCGCGGAGAGTACCTGGCCGCAAAGTGCTCTCTGCGGACAGCAATTGGCAGGGTCAAGGCCAAGGCCTGGGAAGAGTTATTGGCGGAACTCGACCGGGACCCTTGGGGGCGTCCGTACTGACTGGTACTCAACAGATTGAGACCAGCGGCGCCCCCAATCTCGGAGACGCTGGACCCCGAGTTCCTCGGTCAGGTGGTGGGGAAACTTTTCCCAATCAGGGACATCCATATCCCCCTAGAGGGGATCCCCCCCTGGACCGGGGACTTGGAGATATCCGAAAGGGAGCTCTCCGAGGCGTCCAAAAGGCTGGGGGCGACCGGAAAAGCTCCTGGCCCGGACGGGGTACCCGGTAGAGTGTGGGCCTTGGCCTTTGGCGTGGTGGGTGCCCGCCTGAGGAGGATGCTTCTTTGCAAGGAGGGGAAGCCGGCGGAGCAACCCTCGGCTTACAGGCCGATTTGCCTGCTGGACGAGGTCGGCAAATTGTTCGAAAGAATTGTTGCCAGCCGAATCGTCCAGCACCTGTCGCGGGATGATCCCAATTTGTCAGAGGACCAATTTGGGTTCCGGGAGAGCCGATCTACAACAGATGCGATCATGCATCTGCGGGCCCTCTCGGAACATATTGTAGGGGAGAGAGACGTGGCGTTGGCGGTGTTACTTGACATCGTCAACGCCTTTAATTCCCTCCCCTGGGAACATGTGGGGGAGGCCATGGAGTTTTATGGTCTCCCCCCATACATACGAGAGGTCCTTTGGGATTATTTCCGCGATAGAACGCTCCAGCTAAAAGACCAGCTGGAGCGGGTAAGTCGAAGGGTAATCTGTTGCGGAGTTCTTCAGGGGTCAGTACTTGGCCCCCTACTTTGGAACCTCGCATACGACAGAGTGCTCCGCACGGCGCTTCCCCCGGGCTGTCGTCTGCTGTGTTACGCGGACGACACACTGGTGGTAGCCCGGGGGAAGACATGGAGGGAAGCCCGGGATGCGGCAAATGCTACCCGGGCGGTTGTGTACTCTATCAGAGCAATGGGGCTCGAGATCGCCCCACAAAAAACGGAGGCTTTGTTCTTTTACGACAGGGCCTTGGGACGGCCTCCACCTACCCAGATCTGGGTAGGGGTAGTCCGTGTCCGGATGAGAACCCAGATGAAATATCTGGGCCTCACCCTGGATGAACTTTGGGGGTTTGAGCAGCACTTTGCTGGAATAACCCCCAAAGCGGATAGGATGGCGACTGCGTTAGGTCGCCTCCTACCGAACCTGGGTGGTCCGTGTAACAGAGTCAGGCGACTCTATACGAACGTCGTGTAGTCGGTGTACCTTTAAGGTATCTTTTCATGGTAGCGATCGTCGCGACTTTTATAGCGATCGGAGAGTCACGTGACTTCATCAGTCGTTTGAAAGTCGTCGCTGTTAGTCGCTTCTGTAGTTAGATTTGGTCTATCTTACAGCGACAATAGGCTACTAATCGCTACTTTCTATTTGAATTTTTTATCATGAGTGATACAGATGAACTAATTAAGCAGGAAAATGAGGTAAGTAATATAATATTGATATTTGTTAACGTAATAAGACTAATAAATAATAGCGTGTAGTATATTTCTTTATTTAATCTTTAAAATAAGAGACCTAAAATAAGAGAAAAATGGTCATTACTATTGATATTTACATTAAGTAATAATTAAATATCTGTGTTTAGGAATTGATACAAGTCTTCACATGTGGTTTATATGAAACTATTTGTGATGATATTCCATCACATCCATCGCATAGTTATAGTACATAGATCCACAATTATTGGGACACTATAATCAAAAAAGGATATATTAATTTACAGTGTTTGAAATAACAAATTTAACCAGATGTATTCATTTTTTATAGGAATCTTACTTGAATAACCACATGCTTTCCGTCTATAGCCCCGATACAATGAGGAAAATTCCAAGTATCGCTGAAGGTTTTAGCAATATGTTGCCATTCTTCGGTGTTTATCACAGATGTCTATACTAGTACTAGATCGCTAACTTCGTCAAAAGAGCTGAGGCCGGCAGGATTTCCGGTTTCGGCTATGACACCCTACAACAAAATGGCGACAATGCGTGTGTATGTGTATATCTGTACGTGCATATGCACATGTGATACCCGGCGTGGTGATACAAATTGATAATATTGTAAAAATTCTTGAAAGATGCCGAGCAGTTGTTAAGCAGTTGTTGAGCAGTTGTTGAGCAGTTGTTAAGCGGCCATTTTGTTGTAAGGTGTCATGGCCGAAACCGGAAATCCTGCCAGCCTTAGTTTTTCCATACGTCAAAGCCTAAAGTTAGCGATCTAGTACTAGTATAGACATCTGTGGTGTTTATAGTCGATGGGAGAACTAGAGGACAAAGTTTTTTCCATATGACAGCACAGGTTTCCGATATAATTGCACTTACAATTATTAATTCCACTAGATATTGGTAATGCATCGATGTCATAGAATCGCCCGAAACGATCTAAACAGAGCGTTTGAAATTATATTTTAAGTAATAGCTATGTCAATAATTATTTACATTAATTATACACACAACCTGGTGAAAACTTTTTCTATAATTATCTCACAAATTGCACATAAATTTCTTGATGTTTACAAACGCTTTTTAAACACACTTTCTAAGCATTTGCAGAAATTCTCTCACATATTTTTCCAACAGTACATTTCTATGCAATATCAGGGATTATTAGGGAATATATTTCCATCAGAAACGTTTAGTTACATATCTTAAGGTTAACATCAATCTTTCTTCCGCAGCAATTGGTTGTCTTATACAATATTCTTTGCTTAAATCAGGTTGAACTAAATGCAACAACTCTTCCAATTTTGTCGCTGACATCTGGAAATAGTTATGGAAACCTATATTTTCCAGTCGAAGTGATGGAAGAATTGCAGCATAAAAACCATGAAATTCCCGTTCTGCACAAATAGGAGTCCTCCAAAATCTTCTTTTTTTGTATATTTTTCTATCTATAGACATAACCGCAACAAATGCTGCACTAAACAATCGTTTCTTTCTAACCTCTTCTTGCTTTTTCATAATTTCTAAACATTTCCTTTGCCACTCATGATATTCTTGTATATACTGAACAGCACGACTGCACCACTCGCTATACTTGACAGTAAATAGTAATGACATTATGATAACAAAATTGTTACGAAAGTCCAAAAGTCTACTGTCATCGCTACTTGTTATCGCGCATTCTATTTTCATGATCGCCAAAAAAAAAACAGCGATCGTCAAGTTTCGTCGCTAAATTCGAGCGATTTGGCGATACATGAAAAGGCACCTTTACGGTGCACCGGTCTGGGCTGACAAGGCTGAGGCCAGCCAGCGCATAAAGACGATACTTCATCGCCAACAGCGCCGACTGGCCATTAGGACGATCAGGGCCTACTGCACGACGTCGTTCATGGCGGCCACGGCTCTGGCGGGCCTCCTCCCGGCCGAGTTCCTGGCAAACTCGTACGCTGAAGTTTATCGGCGTACGAGAGACCCAGACCGGCACGGGAGCGCCCGCCTTGCGCCACGAGCCGTGGCCAAAATAAGGAAGAACACCCGCCAAAAAGCCATAGAGGCGTGGCAGGCCTTCTTGATTGGCTCCAAGGCAGGTAGATGGATCACCCAGGCCATCCAACCCTGTCTCCCCGAATGGGCAGACAGGAGGGGACGCGGAATTGGGTTCCACCTGACACAGGTACTTACCGGGCACGGATGCTTCGGTGACTACCTGTGCAGGATTGGCAGAGAGTACACGACCGAGTGCCACCACTGTGCGGCCGGTCTGGACTCAGCGCTGCACACTCTCGTAGAGTGTGAAGCATGGGAGGAAGAGCGTCGAGTTCTGACCGCAGTGGTCGGCGAGAACCTCTCCCTTTCGGCATTAGTTAAAACTATGCTGGAGGGAGAGGACAAATGGAGAGCCGTCTCCTTCTTCTGCGGCAAAGTTATGTTGCAGAAGGAGGAGGTAGAGAGAGAAAGAAGGGGGAAAGCGGTAGGAGGGGGAGGTGATGATGCTCTTCCTCCACAGCCACCGCCACCACAACCCCCCCCCGCCCCCTAAGGGGGCAAGTAACAACAGGGCTCTCCCCCGGGTGGTGACGTTCACCAAGTACCCGTGGGGGGACTCCCCTGGGAGGGGCCAATAGGGCCCTCTCAACTCGGACGGCCGGAGAGGGGACGAAGTCCTAGGAATTCTAGGAATACTATCTCCCTTCCGGTGGGGGGTCAGTTGGGAGCGGGGGCTCCTGACTGGCCTTAGCCCCCCACCAAAACACGGGAGGGCGGAAAAAGGTCGCGGTAGTCCGGCCTTTCCCGACAAAGACGGTAATTGAGAAGGGGGGGAACTTAGAAAATCCCCCTCCTTCTCCGAGAAGAGACCGCAACAACGGTCAGACCTGAGGGAGGGTGAGATGAATACCTATGGTGATGCTTCACCCTCTCTCTACATGGTCCAGGAAGGCTATTGGTAGGGGTTTTAGTGGATATGCCTGGGGGCCTTTGTCCCCAGGAGACTCCCACATAACCCACGGGTCTTCCCTCGGAACCCGTGGGTATCCACAAAGGATTTCCCCTGCCTTACCAGAAAAAAAAAGGTGATGTAGCGTTCTCCTCGTTGTGCACCACCTTGTTGTGGTGAGAGACTTACCGGGGAGTGGTGCTTTGGATCATTCCACGGTGCTAAGAGCGCACAGTTCCCTCTTTTGAGGGAACATAGGAGCCCGGCGACTCCTTAGGGACAAGGTCCGTGCCTGCATGGCCCGAATCTCAATCGCCGGTAGGGGAAGGCGACCCCGACTACAAACGCCCGGTGGCACGGCACCGATAGGGGGAGACTTGCTTCCCACCCGTGACGGGGTGGCTGGGTGCTCCCGGCTTTTTCTGGATATCCGGCGGCGGGTGCTCCCGTCGTCGAATGTCCCAGGGGAGAGATGCGGGTGCGGGTCCTCTCGTGTCTGGGGCCGATCCCCCCTCCCCCAATTTGGGGGAAAGGGGGATGCGGTCTGGCATGGGAGGAAGCCGCTTCCCGCAGAGAGAGGGCTCTCCCTCTCCGTCCAAACAGCACAGGGACGTGGTCCCTGTGTACGCGGACGTGATGGAGAGCGACGGGCCGGCGGTCTCGGAAATCCACCGGGCTCGTCGGGCCGGGCCGTTCCGATCCGCTCGGACGTATCCCGAAGCCTGGATCGGATGGCGGAGTGAGTTGGAGCGGATCTGGGAACAGAGCTCGCGGACTCCGGCCCGGTTCGGGGGCTGTTCGGGCCGCTCGGACGTAATCCGAGGTCGGGGCCGAGCAGCGAGGACTGAGCACCTCCGGAGGGCGCCTCGGTTTGTTGGACCGGTCCCAGGGTGTTCAGTCGAGGAGTATCATTGCTGGTCGCTGCGGCGAGCAAAACGGTTGGTTGGATCGCAAGCTTCCGCCCCATCCGTCCGTGGGGCCCCCCGCGTGGCGGCGCCCATCACGGTGCTCACACAGTCGGAGGTGTGGGACCCCTAAAAGCCCCTGGTGGAGTCACATCTACCAGGGGGGAGTAAGGGGCCGGAGGCCCGTGCATCGGATGCCCATCCCGGTGCCAGAGTCATATGCCGACTCCCCGGGGGAACTCGGGGGTAACGGGGCATATCCGGTCGGCGAAGCCGTGATGGGTCGTGGGTTTAAAACTTAAAATGTCGTGCTTAAATTTTTCTTTTGCGGAGAAGGAAGGCTGCGAAAGGTCGTAGCAGACTTGCGTCACGACGCAAATTGGAGTTGCCCAATATGGGCATACGGACGGGTCAGAGGCCATCCCCTCTCCTTCTCTTCTGAGGCTGAGAGGCGGGTCTGACGCCATCGAGGGGAGAAGGAGGCCGGGGGTCTGTCCCCCTTCCCCGGTAGTTCCTCGGGTGGAGCTTCGGGGCGGGACTACGCTCGCGAGTTTCCCCTCCTAAGGCCTCTACGGGCCAGGAAGATTCACCCCTTCGATTCGGAAACCACTCTTGTTGGCTCGGACAGGAGACGAGAGTCCGATGTGGACATGTCCGATGCGGATATGTCTGACGTGTCCGTCGTGACACACATCTCGGTCTCCTCTGTCTCCGCCTGCGGTGGGAGCGATTCCTCCGTCGGAGTGGGGCAGAGGAGGAAAAGAAAGACGGCGACGCGCGTCCAACTTTCTTCCGGGGATGAGGATCTGGATACCCCGGATCCCCAGACCCGAAAAAAGAAGAAACCGGGCCGTCCGGCAAAAACGGCCGAACATGAGAGGCAGTTTACTGCCCGCAAAATGCGGGAAAAGGAGCTGCTCAAGAAAAAGAAGCAGAACGCGGAACTCGCGCTCTCCATCATGGATGGAGCCGACGTCGATCCAACGACGACACGATTCCACCAACACGAGCGGGATCTTAAGCTCCAAGCGGAGCAATTTATGGACGCGCCTGTTCAGGAGGTACTGAACACCCTTACGGGCCAGGTGAAGGCCATAATGCAAGTGGGGGGCAAAGCTCCGGCATCCAGGGCACCCTTTAGGGGATCCTTTACCGCCTCCACACTTGAGGCGAGGGCCAAGGTTCTGGCGACCCGTACGCAAAAGAGATTTTACGACCCCTTGGCCGGCAGGGCCCCCTCCTACGTCAATGCGCAGGTGGAGGAAATGTTGGCGGCAAATCGCCGTCTGGAGGGGGAGCTCTGCGACCTCCGTAAAGAGATTGCGGAGATAAAGAGAACCTCCCCCCTCCCTCCCCTATCATTACACGGGCCAGAGCCAGATCTGCGGGGAAGGAGGAGGACGCGAAGGGGGATGTCAATATGGGGGGCCTGGAGGAGACTTTTCCCCCGGAACCCTCCCCCATAGTGGAGGTCTCCAGGGAAGACTTGGCGCGCTTCCCTGCCATAAGGCCCCCAATATTGGGGGTTAGTAAAGTGCTGGCAGATCACCCAATCCCGGTGATCACCAGTTACCATCGTATCCCCGGGGATGGGGACTTCGTCGGGAAAATCGCCAGCGAGGTCCTGAAAAGGGTGAAAAGGCCCCTCTTCGATACGATCGAGGAGACATTCAATAGAAGGTTTCCTTCCTTGCCTGCCCCCCCCCCCCCCTTTAAGTCCCCTAGCGCTTCGGGTCCCCCCTCCGTTAAGAGGGTGAATCCCCCCGCCGGGGATTCAAAGAAGGAGAAGGGAAAGAAGGGGAAGAAGAAGACGCCGACGCAGTCTGCCGCTGTGCGACAGCCTACTGCCAGCCCTCCCCCTCTCCCTAAGGGGAAAAAAAAGGATTCAAGCAAGAAGTCGAGTTCCGTAACTCCCCCTGGAGGGGATGAGACCACTCCCGTGCCCCCCCCCCCCCTCTCCCAGGTGCTTTCCAGCGGGAGGAACCACTCTTTAGCGAAGTGGTCAGGAAAAAAGGAGGCAAGAAAAGGCCTCCCCCAAGGCAGAAGGGAGAGGTCCAGCTCCCACATCCCCCCCTCTCCTCTCTCCCAAGGGGCCGAGAGGAGAAAGGGGAAGAAGAGGAAGGCCCCCCCGCACCGCGGCAATCACCGTTACTTGCCCTGTGGGCGAATACGCCGCGGTAATGGCGCGGGCTCAAAGGGAGATCTCCCTGAAAGATCTGGGGATCTCCGGGGAGGTAAAACCCCATCCGGCCCAGACGGGGGCAATGGTGCTGGAGGTCTCCGGCCCCGACAGGAAGAACCAGGCGGACAAACTGGCCAAGCGGATGGCCGACCTGTTCGCCGACAGGCCGGAAATCCGCATCACTCGTCTCCATAAGATGGGCGAAATCCGGGTCTGCGGAACGGACCCCTCGGCCACATCCGAGGAGATAGCCCGGGCTGTAGCGGAACAGGAGGATGCCCCCCTACCAAAGTCAAAGTGGGGGACTTTAGATTGACGGCGAGTGGCCTGCGGACGGCATGGGTCCGTTGCCCCTTGAAGGCGGCCACCAAGATTGGGCAAATAGGCCATCTTCAAGTAAAGTGGTTCCCCTTCAAGGCGGAACTGCTGGACGCACGCCCTCTCTAATGCTTTAGATGCTTGAAGAGGGGGCACGTGCGGGCCAAGTGTCTCGCGGGCAATGCAGATCGCAGCGGTTGCTGTTACCGCTGTGGTGCCGCGGGACACGAGGCGAAAGAATGCACGGCGCCAGCCCATTGTGCCGTCTGCCAGGCGGCCGGTCGCCCGGCCTCCCATCGTATGGGAGGCCAGGCATGCAAACCCTCGAAAAACGGGGGAAAGAAGAATAAGGGGGGGGGAATGTCTCGGTACCCTCCCCCCAGCAGGGAAGTCAGACGATAACGATAGCGGCGATACCACCTAGTCTGGAGGGGCCCAGTCCCCCCCAAGAGATGGAGTGCAAACCATCGTTAAATGTCATCGTTGATGACATGATGGAGGTTGACCTGCGGGAGTGACGGGTTTCGTGGATCTAAAAATGCCTACGAGACTCCTGCAGGCCAATCTGAATCACGCCCGACAGACCCAGGATCTCTTTCTTGCAGACCTGTGCGGGCGAAATGCCGGATTAGGCGTGGTGGCGGAGCCATATGGTGTGCCTGACTCAAATCCTAACTGGGTAGCGGCCGCTGATGGCTCCGCTGTCATAATCAGAAGGCACTCCCCGCGCTTTCCCCCATATCCTTGGTGGAGAAGGGGCGGGGATTCGTTATTGCGCGGTGAGGTGCCCTGCGTGTGGAGGGGGTCTATGCCCCCCCCCCCCAGCATATCACCCCGAGTTCCAACAACTACTGCGGGAGATGGGGGTAGGCATACGCCGATGCCTCCCCCACCCCGTATTGGTAGCCGGGGACTTCAACGCCTGGAATAGGGCGTAAAGTTCCCGGCGCACCGGCAGGAGGGGTGAGATCTTGCTGGATTGGGCGGCAGAGTTGAACCTCCAACTCCTAAACAGGGGGTCCGTCAGCACATGCGTGCGTGCCCGTAGGGAATCCATCGTCGATCTGACGTGGGCTACCCCGCGGGCCGCGCGCTTGGTAGAGTCCTGGGGGGTGACGGACATAGAGTCCATGTCGGACCACTAAATTATAGAGGTGGTCCTGACAGCCACCTCCCCAAGGAATGCTGCTCCGCCGCCTGCAAAGGGGGAATAGACCCCCACGCAGATGGGTTTTGTCCCGGCTAGACCCGGACAAACTGGCGGCGGCGGTCTCGGTGGGGACGTGGTCGGATCTTCTCGACTGTGTCGAAGCTGAGAAGGAAGCCGCTGCAATCGTATGCATGGTTACGCGTTTTTGTGACGTGGCCATGCCCCGATCGAGGCCCGCCCCTCGTCGGGCGGCGTATTGGTGGAGTGAGGGGATCGCAGAGCTCCGCAAGCGTGCCAATGCGGCTCGACGCGAACTCCTCAGGGCCCGACAAAGGGCGGGTAGTGATGACGGGAGCACTGCCGTAGCGCGCGGTGAGTACCTGGCCGCAAGGTGCTCGCTGCGGTCGGCCATCGGCAGGGCCAAGACCAAGGCCTGAGAGGAACTGTTAGCGGAACTCGACCGGGACCCATGGGGGCGCCCCTACTGGGTAGTCCTGAACAGACTAAGACCGGCGGCGCCTCCCATCTCGGAGGCGCTCGACCCGGAGTTCCTCGGCCGGGTGGTGGGGACCCTCTTCCCCGTAAGGGATGTCAACATCCCCCCGAGGAGGGACCTTCCCCCCTGGTCCGGGAACCTGGAGATCTCGAGCAGGGAACTCTCCGAGGCAGCGAAGGGGCTGGGGGCTGCTAGTAAGGCCTCCGGCCCTGATGGGATTTCCGGTCGCATCTGGGCCTTGGTCCTTGGCGGGGTAGAAGCCCGCCTGAGGAGGTTATACAACACTTGCCTCAGGACGGGCGTCTTTCCCTCGGCGTGGAAAAGGGCCAACCTGGTCCTGCTCCACAAAGAGGGGAAGCCGGCGGAGCAGCCTTCTGCTTACAAGCCAATATGCCTGCTGGACGAGGCCGGCAAGCTGTTTGAGAGAATAGACGCTGGCCGAATCGTCTGGCACCTGTCGCGGAATGGTCCCGACCTTAGTGAGGAGCAGTTTGGGTTCCGGGAGGGTCGCTCAACAACGGATGCAATAATGCATCTCAAGACCCTCTTGGACCAGATTGTTGGGAGGAAGACGTGGCGTTGGCGGTGTCACTCGACATCGTCAACGCCTTTAATTCCCTCCCCTGGGATTATGTGGGGGCGGCCATTGGACATCATGGTCTCCCCTGGTATTTGAGGAAGATGGTCGGGGACTACTTCCGCGGTAGGACGCTCCAGCACCGTGATCAGCTGGAGCGGGTAAGCAGAAGGCCCGTGCACTGCGGGGTTCCACAGAGGTCGGTTCTGAGACCCCTACTGTGGAACCTCGCCTATGATAGAGTGCTCCGCACGGCGTTCCCCCCGGGATGTCGTCTGCTATGTTACGCAGACGACACCCTAATAGTGGCCCGGGGGAAGGACTGGAGAGGGGCTCGGGACGCGGCAAATGCCGCAACCCGAGCAGTCGTATGCTTCATCAGAGCCATAGGGCTCGAGGTCGCCCGGCACAAGACGGAGGCCTTGTATTTCTACAACAGGGCCTTGGGGCGACCTCCCCCCACCCAAATATAGGTGGGGGAAGTCCGGGTTCAGGTGGGGACCCAGATGAAGGACCTGTGCCTCACCCTGGATGGGCTCTGGGGGTTCGAACAACATTTTGTTCAAATCATCCCCAGAGCGGACAGGATGGCGGCCGCATTGGACCTCCTGCCCAACGTGGGTTGGCCGAACTCAAAGGTTCGGCGCCTTTACGCGAATGTCGTGCAGTCGGTGTCCCTCTATGGGGCACCGGTATGGGCCGAAAAAGTCTCGGCCAGTCGGCGAATCAAAGCGATGCTTCATCGACAGCAACGCCGGCTGGCCATTAGGATCATTTGGGCCTACTGCACGACATTGTTCGTGGCGGCCACGGCCCTGGCGGGCCTCCTCCCGGCCGAATTCTTGGCAACCTCGTACGCTGAAGTTTACCGGCGTACGAGGGACCCCGATTGCGCCGGGAGTGCCCGCCTCAGACCAGGGGCCGTGGAAAAAATTAAGAGGAAAGCCCGTCGCAGGGCCATCACGCATTGGCAGGCGGCCATTGCGGACACTGCGATGGGCCGATGGACCACCCATGCCATCCAGCCCTGTCTGCCGGAATGGGTGGACAGGAGGGGACGAGGACTCGGGTTCCACCTGACGCAGGCACTCACCGGGCATGGGTGCTTCGGTGACTACCTGTGCAGGATCGGCAAGGAGCACACGACGAAGTGCCACCACTGTGCGGCCGGTCGGGACTCGGCGCAGCACACCCTCACGGAGTGTGAGGCGTGGTCAGGGGTGCGCCGGGCTCTGACCGCAGTGGTTGGCGAGGACCTCTCCCTTCCGGCATTAGTCCGGACGATGCTGGAAGGGAAGGATAATTGGAAGGCCGTCTCCGATTTCTGCGACGTTGTAATGTTGCGGAAAGAAGAGGCGGAACGTGTTAAAAGAAAGGAGATGGAGGAGGTGGATGCTATCCCACTCCTCTCTCTTCCTCTCCCCTCTCAGAGGAGAACCTCAGGGACCTCTCAGGCTGTGATGGTGGTGGTGGCAAGTTTGTTCACCACCGTCTGAGAAGCCCCTACCACTGTTAAGCCCTAAGGTGGGCTGGTAAACGGCGGCGGGGGATAATTCTCCTCCGCCGCAAGACGGCCGGGGGGTGCCCCCGCCGCCGTTTACCAGCCTACCTTAGGGCTTAACAGTGGTAGGGGCTTCTCAGACGGTGGTGAACAAACTCGCCACCACCACCATCACAGCCTGAGAGGTCCCTGAGGTTCTCCTCTGAGAGGGGAGAGGAAGAGAGGGGGGTGGGATAGCATCCATCTCCTCCATCTCCTCTCTTTTAACACGTTCCGCCTCTTCTTTCCGCAACATTACAACGTCGCAGAAATCGGAGACGGCCTTCCAATTATCCTTCCCTTCCAGCATCGTCCGGACTAATGCCGGAAGGGAGAGGTTCTCGCCAACCACTGCGGTCAGGGCCCGGCGCACCCCCGACCACGCCTCACACTCCGTGAGGGTGTGCTGCGCCGAGTCCCGACCGGCCGCACAGTGGTGGCACTTCGTCGTGTGCTCCTTGCCGATCCTGCACAGGTAGTCACCGAAGCACCCATGCCCGGTGAGTGCCTGCGTCAGGTGGAACCCGAGTCCTCGTCCCCTCCTGTCCACCCATTCCGGCAGACAGGGCTGGATGGCATGGGTGGTCCATCGGCCCATCATAGTGTCCGCAATGGCCGCCTGCCAATGCGTGATGGCCCTGCGACGGGCTTTCCTCTTAATTTTTTCCACGGGGGCACCCCCCGGCCGTCTTGCGGCGGAGGAGAATTATCCCCCGCCGCCGTTTACCAGCCCACCTTAAGGCTTAACAGTGGTAGGAGCTTCTCAGACGGTAGTGACCAAACTCGCCACCATCACCATCACAGCCTGAGAGGTCCCTGGGGATTGTCATCTCACTAGCGATAGTCTGGGGGAGGGAGGAGAGAATCCCCTCCTCCCCCCAGCGGGGGCTAGTCGGGAGCGGAGGCTCCCGACGGTCCCCCCCCCACTCACCACACCAGGACGGGGGGAGGCCGTGGTAGCCCGACAGTAAGATAGGAATACTAGGGGAAGGGGCCTTGCTTAAAAGCTGGGCCCTCCCCATGGGATGAGGCCATACACAAGGCCAAACCCGAGAGGGGATGAGAAGAATGCCGCTGGCGATGCCTCACCCCCTCTCTTATGGGTTTAGGAAGGCTACCGGCAGGGGTTTTAGTGAGTATACCCAGGGACACCTTCCCTGAGGGACTCCCACATAACCCGCGGGCTCTCCCCCGAGACTCGTGGGTATCCATAAAGGATTTCCCCCGCCTTACCAAAAAAAAAAAAAAAAGGTGATGTAGCGTGGCGCTTGTATACTTATGGTTTTCCAATAGATCTCATCTTGCTAATGACTGAAGAAAAATGAATAAAAATTGATATGATAGGATATGAAGAATCCAAAAAGCCAAGCACAGGTATATTTGACTGTATAGCAATTATTCCATTAATTTAATATAGATATTTTAATATATTTATATTCTTGATAAAGAATTCTCCTTCATATTTCTCAAGTTAATTTCTCAAAATAAAGCTGGTGGAGTAGTACTTCTTGGTTGATCTAATCTGGAAGAATAATAAAATAATCGGTAAGTAAAAAGCTATCAATTAGCATATTATTTTTTCATTTTATTGTACTTACTTTGTACATATAAGAAAATAGAAATTTGTACGTCAGGTGTCTTAGTTTCATAATATGTTGCCTCTTTCCGCAGATCATCAATTCGCTTCCATTTGTTGCAAATTGATCGTGTATAAGCTACATAATGACCAAGTCCATTGGATATTTTAGATGGAATAAATTCTACAGCACCACATAAATTATACTGTTTATCATTGATTCTTAAAATTGTCGATAAGTCAGATAAAGTTGTTTTGGGAAATTTATTGTTATTCTTCTTGACACATATCGATTTTTCATAAAAATGTTCAATATCGAGAAGAATGTATTTGTCAATGATAAATCTTCTTGTTGCTGATGAATGATGGCAGTGCTGACAATAAACGTTTTTATCTTGAATCGTCTTAGTTACACTATCTTGTAGAAATTGAATTCCTTTATTCCAGACTGTCTTTGCATTAACAGCTATTAGTGGGAATTTTGTTTCTTCTGATTTTTGACAGCTATTATTTTGACAAATTACAATTTCAGAATTACAATTGTAATTAATAAATAGTTTTTTTAAGAGTGTTATTACATTATCCTCACATACAATATGGTTTTCATTAGTTGGATACAGTAAATACAATAATATTCTTTGTTTATAGAATGATGTTGATGAACCAAATTTTGCGTAATTTAACAATATTGAAAAATAACAATTAGTAGTATTTTTTTTTCTTGAGAAATATAATTTGAAAAATTTTCGGAATTTCTACAAGCTGATGCCAATAGTTCAGTTACAGAGTCAAATGTACAAGTGTTATTTACATGCAATTTTTTACCAGCGACACATCTAGCTGGAAATAAATTGCCGTTCTTGATAATTGTTTTCTTTATTTTATTACTTTCTTCAGGTTTGGTATGTAATAAATGAATGTCTGAAAATGGCGTTACATACATTCCTCTCTTATTATTATTAGCAATTATATCTTTTTCTTTTATTATTTCACCTTTCTCTTTTATTACTAATTTTTTTTCTTTTATGAATTCTTTCTTTTTCATTATTTCTTCTTTAATCATAAATTTTATTTGAATATATAAAAATTCAGGCGTTGATGTGGTAACAGGATGAAATATTTATTCATTTGATTGTATATTTTCATTGTTTATAGAATTATCATCGATATTAATGAAATAGATGTTACTGTCCTCTGCTGCTTTATTGTTCCAATTTTCTATGTTATTTAAAATAATTTGTTTTTCTGTTATATTTTTACACTTAATATTTTGTTTATTATTAATATTTTTAATTTCTAATTGCAATTTATTATTTTCAGCTTTTGCTTCAACCATTCGACAGTCAATTGATTTAATGTGTTTAATAATAAATTTGTCACCCCTTATTGGTTGATAATCTTCTAAAATATTTTGTTTTACATATTTGAAATAATTTTCTGATTTTGCTGAAGTTGCAACAGAATTGTTCGACTTATAAAAATGTTGTGTAACATTTGTCCATGCAGGAAATTGTTTGAATAGTCGTTTCAGATCATTTAAAATATTTGGTAAATAGTACATGTGAGTCATCAAAATTAAAAGAATTACTGTTATTTCTTACAAAATTAGTTTTATCTGCAATATTGTCCACAAACTCTAATAATTCATTGTTTATCTTTTGGTCGACAATTATATCCTCATTGTTATTTACATCAAAATTGACATTTTCTTGTATATTATCAATGTCTGTCAAAACAATTTTTCGAATTTCTTTATAATCAATGGACTCATCAAATTGAAATGTTTTGAGTTTTTCTAACATCCATTGCAATTCATTTTGACAATTTGTTTCATTTTGACAAACTGTGAATAGACACTTCATAGATTTCTCGAATACTGCATAGTTATCAATTATGCTCATAAATCCAATACATCTTAAATAAAAATCTTTAATTGCAGGTTTCACTCGAGTAAAACAAGGGAGTCTTGCGGCCCAATGCATCAAATGTGCAATGTCAATCCGAAGATACGGTTGAGACAAATAATTACTTTTATTAATTAAAAAATTGTAACAAGTAAGTAAATACTGTTTGTAAGTTAATTTCATGAATAATAGAGTAATTGCGTTTTGCAATGTAATTGACATACCAGTAACTATTTCAATTGGAATTGAAGCTCCAGAAGCTGTCCATTCTGATAACCAGAATTCAATAATTTGTGTGTCATGTCTGTTAGGGAACTGACCATAAGGCTCGAGATATCTCGATATATATCGAGAGAGACGGAGAGGGGAGCGCATGGACAAGTGTATGAGAGCAAAGAAAAAGAAGCTTAATAAATGCAGTTATCGTATTATAAGATAAATCCCATCCTGTATTTAATTACTTAATTGTGAAGTATAACATGGCGCAGTCGTAGTCGAGAGAAGTTCCAAAGAAATACGGTAAAGAAATAAGTACAGGCACTCGGTATCGAGGACAACGAAAAATAACCTCAAAACACGTGCACGAGACGACCGGTACGAGCACGACGAGACGCGATGGGAGACGCAAGAGGCATCAGCCCTATGAGAATGGCAGGGAACATTGCAGAGAACTAGCAAATGTGGCGTAGTAGATTCGAAAACTATCTGAAGGCGTCAGAAGTATCGAAGAAATCACAAGAGACCCAGTGTGCGCAACTCTTACATTACATAGGGAAAGAAGGGTTCAAAATTTATAAAACCTTTCCTATAGCAGAAAATGAGAAAGATAAACTACCAATCTTATTAGACAAATTTGAAGCTCACTTCCTACCAAAGGAAAATCTTTCGTATGAAAGATACGTCTTCTTCACAATGAGGCAAAAATCCGGACAGTCCGGACAGTCACTGGAACAGTTCGTGGTAGAACTGACAGAACAAGCGCAAAAATGTAAACTAGGAGAACTACAAAACAGCCTGATCAAATGTATGATCACCTGCGGAGTCCAGAGCAACCCGATGAGAGAGAAGCTGCTGCAGGATGACTCACTAACGCTGGAAGAGGCCATTCATCAGTGTAAAGTAATGGAAAAGGCGAAGATCCAAAGCAAGGAAATGGAAGCTCTGGGAGAATCTACGGGAACAGTCAACGCAATTAAATTATATAAGAAAGCGGGTCAAAAACAAGAAGTGAGGGGTAAGAGTGTCCACAAAACAAAAGATAAAATGATTTCTAATTGTACAAGATGTGGAAAGAATCACATTGTAAATAACTGTCCAGCATACGGTAAAGTATGTGGAAAATGTAAGAGGCAAAATCATTTTGCTGCTGTTTGTAGAAGTCATAATAAAATAAAAATAAATGAGTTAGAAAAAGAAAAAGGGAAAGTAGACACTCTTACGACTCACGAAAAAGGCGAATACTTAATTATAAGTGCGGTAAATAAGGACAATAAAGATGAGAATGCGTGGTACACAGAGTTAGAAATTAATAAGGTCAAAGTTAAATTTAAGGTAGATACGGGGGCAATGTGTAATGTATTATCAATGAATCAGTTAAAGGTGATAGGATTAAGTAAAGTTAAAATTGAACCTACAAAGGTAATGCTCAAATCATACACGGGTAATAAATTACAAGTCAAAGGTGTCTGGTCGGCAAATGTTAAAAGAAATAACAGAGTATACAAGATAGATTTTTATATAGTTGTAACCAATACACCAGCAATACTAGGATTACCCTCATGTTTAAAATTAAATGTGGTTAAGAAAGTCGACAGCGTAGAGGAAAAAAACGTATATACAGAACTAACCAAAGAATTTAGTGATACTTTCTCAGGGGTAGGTTGCATAAAAAAACCATATCACATTAAATTAAAAGAAAATGCACAACCTGTGATACATCCCACACGTAGAATAGCTCTGGCGCTAATGCCTAAATTAAAAGAATGCTTAACAAAATTAGTAAAAGAGAAAATAATAGAAAAGGTAGAAAAAGCCACCGATTGGGTGAATGCTTTAGTGATAACACAAAAACCGAATGGCAGCCTAAGAATTTGCCTAGATCCAAAAGATTTAAATAATAATATAAAAAGAGAACATTGTTTAATACCAACATTGGATGAAATTACAACTAAATTAACCGGAGCCAAAGTATTTAGCACATTAGATGCAACAAGCGGGTTTTATCAAATAACATTAGACTCAGAAAGTGCGAATCTATGTACATTCGGAACCCCTTTTGGTAGATATAAATTCCTTCGACTGCCATACGGAATAAAGTCAGCGCCGAAAGTTTTTCAGGAGAGATTTAAACAAATTTTTCAAAACTGTGAAGGATGCGATATATACATAGATGACATAATAGTGTATGGTAAAGACACAACGGAACATGACACAAGACTGAAAAAAGTATTAGAAACTGCGAGAAAAAATAATGTCAAGTTTAATTTAGACAAATGTCAGTTTGGCAAAGAGAGCGTTAAATATTTAGGACACAATGTTAGTGCCAGCGGAATAACGTTAGATGAGAGTAAAATAAAGGCGATCAAAGAACTGCAAACACCACAAAATAAAGAAGATGTACAACGCGTGTTAGGTATGTTAACATACGTAAGTAAATTTGTTCCAAACTTCTCAAGTGAAACAACACCGTTAAGAAATCTATTAAAGAAAGATGTAATTTTTACATGGAAATCGGAACATGAAAAAGCTCTAGAGGTTTTAAAAAATAAATTAATGACAAAACCGGTGTTGCAATTCTTTGATGTTGGAAAAGAAACAATTGTGTCTGTAGATAGTTCCAAATCAGGCGTAGGGGCCGTCCTATTACAAAATAATTTACCGTGTGCCTATGCCTCGAAAGCATTGACGGAGACGCAACAAAGATATGCGCAAATAGAGAAAGAAATGGCGGCAATATGCTTCGGTCTAAATAAATTTCATGAGTATATCTATGGAAAAAAAATAATAGTTGAAACAGATCACCAGCCGTTAATTTCTATATTTAAAAAAGCAATAAATAAGTGCCCTGCAAGACTACAACGGATGCTATTACAAGTACAAAAATACGATATAGAGCTAAGATATAAGCCGGGTAAACAATTAATAATTGCAGACACGTTGTCAAGAGCATACATAAAAGATAAAGCAGATGAAAATTTTGACAATTAAATACAAGCACAAGTATGTCTCATAGAATCAGAATTAAGCGTTACAAAACAGAAGCTACAAGAAATTACTAAAGAAACGCTGCAAGACAAAGAGTTAACAGATTTAAAGTTGGTTATCAGAGAAGGGTGGCCAAAAAATTATAAAAAACTAAAAGACAATTTAAAACTGTATACTAAATACAAAGATGAATTAACAGTAAGCGGAGATCTTATATTTAAAGGGTGCTGTTTAGTCATTCCAAACAAACTAAGAAAAGAAATGTTAGATAAAGTACATTACAATCACCTGGGGGTAAAAAAATGCTTGTCCCTGGCAAAAGAAATTATTTTTTGGCCAACAATGCATAATGAAATAAAACAAAAAATTGAAACGTGTCAATTATGCATAAAATACGCAAATTCACAATCCTCTGAACAGTTAAAATCGCATGAAATAGAAAAGTTACCGTGGAATAAAATCGGATGTGATCTGTTTGAACTACAAAGAAAAAAATATTTGTTAGTAATTGATTATTACTCTAAGTACATAGAAGTAGAAGAGTTAGGAGCAGACACCAGTAGTGTCCAAATAATTAAAATACTAAAGTCAATGTTTGCGAGACATGGCATACCGGTAACAGTAGTTAGTGATGGGGGACCACAGTTCTCGTCACAAGCGTTTGAAAACTTTGCTAAACAGTGGGAATTTACTCACATAATGACATCACCTACTTATGCGCAATCGAATGGAATGGCGGAAAGAAATGTACAAACAGCTAAGAAAATCTTCAAAAAAGTGTTCGAAGATGAAAAAGATATTTACTTGGCGCTATTGTTTTACAGAAACATGTCAATTGAAGAGAATTTTTCACCGTCGCAAATTCTGATGAGTAGAAAATTACGCACTACAATTCCGAGTAGGAAGAAAGAATTAATACCGAAAATAATAAACAGAAAAAGTTATCATACTACTTTAGAAAAGAAACAGGCAAATCAACAAAACTATTACAATAAAAAAGGGATAAAAGAGTTACCAGAACTCCAAATAGGAATAAAAGTAGGAATACAGTTAAAAGCTAAATCTAGATGGATACCAGGAATTGTAGTACGTAAAATTAGAGATAGAACATACGTTGTAAAAACAAACAATGGACATGAGTATGTTAGAAACAGAAAATTTATCAAAGTAATTAAAGAGGAAAATAATAAAAAGATAGACAAGGACCATTGTTTGTTTAAACAAAAGAAAGAAGGAAAGGAAATAGAGTTCCAAAAAAGCTATATAGATCTAGGAAGCGACAATGGAGAAACCGACATAGAAAATAGCGAAACAATAGATTTAAGTGAAAGCTTCAAGTCGGATTATAATGCTGCGACTAGGGAAGATTCAGAAACAGAAAGTGAAAGAATAGAGCCAAGTGTAAGTGACACTAACTCAGAAAATCCAGTAGTTACGAGAAGCGGTAGAGTCGTGAAACGACCAGAAAGGTTTAATTTATAAACTTGTAGGATAAGGGGGATGTTAGGGAACTGACCATAAAGGCCCGAGCACAGACTTTTACATAACGCATAAGGCATAATGCATAAAGCATAACGTAACGTTCTTCAACGCACAAGCTTGTGCATAAGGCTTTACATTCTAACCTTAAAATTATTTGAACACCGAAATCACATGGTGAGTAAGACGATACATAGAGAGCATAGAAATTTTAAATATCTTTTATTCAGTTTTTATTTTGAGATAGGATTTTGAGTTTTGATATTGAAAATAATGTTACAGAAGAAATAAATAGGAACACACAATATTGAAAAGAAAATCAAGAGAACTTTTTTTGTGATTATAAAAGTGAGAATGTAAGTATTTGCAAAGATATATTTTATATAATTTATTATATATGTAATTATTATATTATTATTATGATTATTTATATATACTTGAATATAGTTTTAATTTTCATCATTTTTATTAGAAATGGTCTGATCTATCAAAAAAAAGAAGGGACAATAAAAATAAGAAGAGAAATTGAAGAGTATTTATTCTCTAGTAAAGATGTAACTTTAGAAATTGCATTTACGACATCTGGCTGCGATTTTCCTTTTGATTTTATTTGCCTACTTAAACCTTTCTTTCGCGCATAATCAGAGGCACTTAATACTGATATTGAAGAAGCATCAGACTGGCATGATGTTACCGCGTCGCTTGATTTGTGTGAAAGTGAAGTTGAGTCTCTAAACACAAATATAAATTTTTTTTAAATAAAACAAATAAAAAATTTATTTAAAAAATGCCATAAATAAAAATGCTTGTAAAAATATTTATCTTTGATGTATTTTTGCTTGATTTATTTCTGTAAAAGACTGTTGTTGTTCAAGTAAAGTAGTTGTATTTGTAGGAGATACATTAACGTTTCTGCCACTTAAGCTTGTAAATCGATTTTGTTCCAATGATTCTGCATTGTTAACTTTTGAAAAATTCTGTTGTAAGGTAGCCACATTCGCCAAAGAGAGATTTTCTTTTTCGTTACTAAAGTTAAAGTTTCTAAAATTAGAAAATAAAAATTTTATTACAGATTTGCAAATAAAAGCGCTTTTAATTTTATATGAATTATGTATATATCTTACTTTTGAAGAGAAATACATCGTTTTGTCAATGGAGAGCTTTTGGCATGTTGCACATTAGTCATTGTTTTGAAAAAAGAAAAAAATGTCAAAAAAATTGCCGTAACATGCAAAGAGTTCTAAGACTAATATACAAAAAAGAAATCTTGATTATTCTAATTTTTCAACATCCTAATTTTTACTATACCTTCTTTTCTTAACGAATGGATCCAAAAATTGCATGTTGTTAAAAAACTCAAAAGTTTTCCTTTTTGATGCTCCACTTCCAGTAGTTGTTTCTTCCTGTCTTTGTTTTTTTTCTCTTGTGTATCACTCTCTTAATCGCGTCCATCGTGATTGACACTCGTCCACTAGCAACAAAAATAATATTAAATATATTAATTTTTCATGCTAGATCGCATGCAATCTAGTCTTGCTAAAAATGCTGCAGGCTGTATTTTCAGCAAGTAGTTTACTAGTTTACAATCTAACATGAAAAATTACACTGTGTCACTGGTTTAACATATGCAATTTAAAATCTGTTAAAATAAATTGCAATGTATAAAAATATATTATATACCTGTCATATTCAAAATGCTTGCTATTTCTGTTCAGGCATTCTGTTTTTTAAAAGTATCTTTGAAATCAGTCAGTTCCTTGTTATATATGTAAGGATAATCACGCACCAAAGAAATGAGCAAAGCATCTCCATCGATTTCATTTTGATTCTCTATTTCACAAACATTTTCATTTTCAGAATATTGAGAATATTGATTCTCTCCACAGAAATTTTCATCTTGATATTGAGAATCAAAAAAATATGAATCATGATCCATTTTCCTATCGAAATAAAATATATTAATGTGATTGTTATATATATTATTAATTTAGTAATTATATAATATAATATATATATATATATATATGTATATATATATATATATATATATATATATATTGTTTCGAACGCGCTTCTAAGAACGCCGGTCCGATGCGAAGCTTCGATGAACGAGCATGCTCGGTTTTTTAGGCCGCGTCTCGCGCACCGACTCACTTGACAATAGATTTATTTGAATTCGATTTTGGTGATTGCGAATCGTAGGGAGCGAGAGGAATCACAAGTGGACTGTATATAAATTTGTAGGATAGTAGCGCACCCGCGTGTGCGCCGAAAGTGATGGATTAAGCAAGGAGCTGAGGTGAAAGAGGCGAGACAACTTGAAATGTTTAACGGTCACAACCACTGTCTTTATTATGCGAATCACAATTTGTTGAAACACATCGTTCGATTCGACCGGAAGATCGACAAAGAAATTGTCTGTACAAAACACTTTCTCGATGAATGCCCGCTTCGGGACGACTTATCTTATGAACGTGTTTCTCTCGCGAGTTCGCATCGTCAATGTCAATACAATTTATCCTTCATTGCGACCGAAAACATCTAATATAGAGACTGCGCGGGTCGTAAATCCGCGTCTCACACAAAGAAGAATATTTGAAGGTCCGTTGAAGGACAACCGTTACAGAGACTTTAGCGCGAACGCGCACATCTCATGCACAACTTTATCTCACAATTGTTATATAATAAGTACGTACAGCCCGCGTGCTGTTACATTACCTTTATATTGCTCACACAAATTCTGCACTCGCGAGTTGGCACGAGGAGAATGCACAATGTTTATTATATAAATCTAACTTGTCTCAACATTGTCTATTTATTCATCAAATGGTTTTCACACAATTCACAAACTTTGATTTCGGCAACGCATGCATCGAATGCCTATATGTTGAGAGCGAGCGCGACAATCGAAATACTTGTCACCTCGCTCGTACGCTCTCACAAAGATCTGAGCAAGACAGCGCTAGGCGTGCGCTAGCAAGAAAAAGGTATCACCCGTCCTGCCGCAGGACTCCGCGAAAAGCACTCGCTGATCACGTGCGCGGCAAGTGCGTGAAACCTTCCACTAGTTCGGCGCGGTAATCCTTGCGATTACTTCGCGGCCGAGATTTACTTAATTCGATGTCGATTTAAAAGGAGCGAGTGCCCAATATGCATTCGTCTTCACACGACACGAGAGAACAACGGATTTCTCAAAATTCGATGTTCGTCCTTATCACACGTGCTCGACACGTGCCAAGAAACGCCGGTATGTATGTCGCGAACACTTCGACGATAATGTCGCGAGCGAAACTCCGGAAATCACTTTCAATTCCTCGAGACAACTAGAAGTACCACATGAGATTTCGGTCTCTCACTCGTCGTAAAAGTTCGCGAACGCGAAAATGCAGTTACGCGAAAACTTTTGAGTCGATTGAACCGAGGGCACGTCTTGTCTCGCCGACCATTTTCCAATGACTCTCTTTTCTTCTCCAAAAATGATTTTTCTATCGATCGCGAGCGGCGCGACGGTAACGCGTGGCTCACTCTAATTGGCCCAATTCTTTTCTCTTGCGGTGCTTACCGAGAGGTGCTGCCACGCGAGATAAGTTTTTGCGGATTATTCAAAATGTTGCAACCGATACTTATGAAATTTTGACCCGATCCTGAACATATATATATATATATATATATATATATATATATATATATATATATATAATTATATTATTATATTAAGAATATATAGTAGAATCGATAAGTGTACTTACCACGTATTGTCAACAAGAGAAGAGGTTAGAAACTGGTTGAAATTAGCGAACACAATTAATGGTGGACAAATCTAGACGCGTATCCGTTTGCATAACGCATAAAAATTCATCCTTACGGATTTTTCGACTCCTTATGCATCATGCTTTATGCATTATGCAAGATCTGCAGAACGAGGAGTGGGGATAGAAATAGAAGACTCTGATTAGTTGATTTTCTTATGCGTTATGCCTTATGCGTTATGCAAAAGTCTGTGCTCCCGCCTTAAGGCTCGAGATATCTCGATATATATCGAGAGAGACGGAGAGGGGAGCGCATGGACAAGTATATGAGAGCAAAGAAAAAGAAGCTTAATAAATGCAGTTATCGTATTATAAGATAAATCCCATCCTGTATTTAATTACTTAATTGTGAAGTATAACAATGTCGTTCGGATAGTAATTAACACGTTGGAACAATTAGATTTTTTATAGATGTTACGATTTGATAAAGAAAAATATGACTACTAGAACATTTTTCTGACCGCATTATTTTACGTACAACGCTACCGGTTGCATCAATTGAAACAATTGGATGTAATTTGTGTAAATCATTATGAATATCAATTTGTTCTGGAGTCCAATAACAAACATAAAATTTGTTGTATCCAATTTGTTTAATTGCTCGACTGAACTTTACATTAGTCTTTAAGTACTGTAATGAATTCCATAGATTCATGTTTGCGATGTCTAATTTTTCATTTGTATCTTCTTGGCAAACTTTATTAAGAACATTAAAACTTGGTACAAGTGGACCTAATTGTTCACCGTATGAAACAAAGTTTGTAACAAGTTCATTTCGCAATTGATTGGTCTTTTTGTTTTCTAATTCTTTTTTGAATATATCACGACGTACTCCTGACACAAAGCGTTTTTTTGAATGTGGACAATCACTTGCATCTACCGTCCAAATGTTGAATTTTATATCTTTACATTGATCAAAATTAAATGGGCATTTACAATAAATTGTTGCTGGACAAGATGGTTCACTACAAAACCCATATATTTTAATCAGATAACTTTTATTATCTATATTGATAATTTTTTTATTTTTGAAACTATAAACACAAGGCAATTTTTTTTCAAAGAAAATTAATTCTGTCAAAATGTGTGTCCAGCCAGGTTTTAAGATATAATAGTTTTTATTATTGTTATTAACTTTATAAATTGGTTTTACTGCTAACCATTGCTCCTCAGTTAAAGTAACTTGAAAATTTAATTTTTTTTAATTTAAAGTTTTGTATGTTTTTGAATTTGAAGTTTGATTGTGAGATTTTTCATCTGAATTAATTTTTTCATCAGAATCATTGATTGACATCTCACTAATCGATTTATATTTAATGAAACTGGAACTTTTGTCTGGAATATTTTTTGAAGTTTTATAAAGATTAAAAACATTATTTCTGTTTTGAGCAACGTAAAAATAAAGATTTACTGCTTTCATGCGATTATTCCATGTATTACAAATAGTTGTCCAAATTGGGTGACTTTTAGGATAAATTTTCCCAGTTTTATCACTAATATAGGTTTCTATTAATGATTATCTCGTTATTAATAATAATCAGTAATGTATTTGATATATGTTGATTAGCAATACAAGTATGCACGAATGGAAACGAAGTTAACAGAAAAAATTAGCACTCGGAAGCAAACTCTCTCGCGTCTTACAACCGCTCTCGCTTAGCTTGCTCGCTCGACTCAGCGCCATCGTCCGCCTCATAAACAAAATATAATCACGCGCATTCTAAATAATAATCTTTTGAGCGGCAACAAAAAAAAATGTAACGCGCCTTCCGAATCCTACACTCGGCCATCCGACTCGGTGTCCGACCCGGACAACGAACTAGAATTAATCCATGATTTCATGTATTCAGCGCAGGTGATGGTACGTAAAAGACCTGCATTTCCTCCTACTCTTTCTACATCGTAGGTATCATTTAATTTTACCTTTGTTATCTTATAGGGACCCGCAAATTTTCCCTTTAACTTTAATCCTGAACCAAACTGAGTCTTTTTGATCGCCACTAGGTCGCCTAATTTATACAGTGTAGGTTTGCGTCGACGTAAATTATAAGTTTTTCGATTTTCTAACTGTACTTTCTTGATCTGCTCTTTTGCCGATTGTCGTAAATTTTTACGATTGGACTCGAACTGTTCCCTAAACTCTTCCTCAATCAGGTTCTTCAATTCCAGATCTGCTTTATCGCGCATTTTAATACCGAACATCAGTTCGAAAGGCGTTGTATTTGTGCTTCAATGATACGTGGCGTTCAGAATCTGCTGGACCCGACTCACGTGCTTGTATCATTTTGACGGATCTTCTATCGCTAGCTTACTAATTACCGATATGATCGTGCGGTTGAGTCTTTCTATCTGCCCATTAGCTCTAGGCAGTCCGGTAGTGATACACAAAGATCTTATCCCTTCATTCTTGCAGTACTCTTAATATTCATTGGAAGTAAAGACCGTGCCTTTATCTGAAATTATTTGCATCGGATTCCCGAAAACGGACTTCTGTAATTCCAGCTTGCTTATGACCTCCTTTGAAGTAGTAGATTTCACAGGGTACAGCCAAACAAATTTAGTGAAACTGTCTATGACTGCAAAAATGTGATTGTAGTTTTTATTAGTCGTCTCTAAAGGCCCTAGATGATCCACATGGTAAGTATATAGTGGTATAGAGTCCTTTTCTATAGGATGTAGAAATCCTTCCTGTCTTCCTTGTTTTTTATTGAATAATATGCATTGAACACAGTTCGCGATAACTCTTTCTACCTTTTTTGTTAACTCTTGCATATAATAGTTGCGTAGAATCAGTTCTTCGATCTTCTTTACGGCAAAATGTCCTCTCTCGTGGGAGTTTCGAATTATTTCTTGCTGCATTGTCCGTGGTACGACCAGTAGTTCTCGTCCTTCTCTAAAATTGTAAAGTATTCCATTCGCATAAAATAGTCTTTGTATTTGCGATCTTTCAATATTTCTATAATAAGCTTGATTTCATTGTCCTCTTCTTGAGCTTTTGCAATTCTAGAGATTATACCGCTGTCGATAATGCACATGACGGGGTATCGGCTTAAAGCGTGTTTACATGTTTCATTCTCGCGCCGGATTTGTGTTCCACCGTCAAATCATATTCCTCTAGTAGGAGTGCCCACCTAGCCACTCGCGTCACCAAGTCTTTTTTATTAAGCGTCTTCTGAAAAGCGGAGCAGTCAGTCACTACTTTAAATTTGATACCCAAGAGGTACGTTCTAAATTTCTTTAAGGCCTCCACTATAGCCAAGACCTCCAACTCATAACTGGTGTACTTTCGTTCGGCTGGTGTTGTCTTCCGACTAGTGTAGTAAACTGGATGCATCTGTCTATCATCACCAGAGCGCTGCAGTAACACTGCACCGTATCCGTCTTGACTAGCATCAGTGTGTACTTCTCGTCCTCTGGTCGATAGATTTTTAACACCGTGTCTTCGGTTAGAGAACGTTTTAACAGTTCATATGCGCGCACTTGTGCTTCATCGAATACGAATTTTTCGTCTTTTCTGAGCATGTCACTTAACGGCTTAGCAATCGTGGAATAATGTGGTATGAACTTTCGGAAGTATCCGGTCAGGCCTAGGAAACTTCTGACATCTTTTAATGAACGCGGCATCGGACGTAATAACGTTTCACAGCTATTGTTTTGTCCGGAGATGGATAATTCGACGCGTTTATGTATAAACTGGCATTTCTTAAGGTTAATTTCTAATCCATGCTTGCTCGCAACTTGAAGTACAGATATCAATCTCTCTAATCCGTGTTTTTCATTATTTCTGGGAATAATTAAGTCGTCTAAATAGGTAAGTACTAATCCCGCGTTAATTAATGGACGAAAAATATGATTTACGAACCGTTGGAAAACCACCGGAGAGTTACATAATCCAAACGGTACTTTTAGGAAACAATACTGTCCGCTATGCGTCACAAAGGCGGTGTATTTTCAACTTTCTTCATTAACCGCTACGTGAAAGAATCCATTTCGCAGATTTAGAGTAGTAAAGACCCTAGCATCTTTTAATCGATCGAGCTGATCCTCAATTAAAGGTAAAAAGTATCTATCCTTAATTATTATCTCGTTAACTTTTCTATAATCAACACACACTCTTGGACTTCCATCTTTCTTTCTTACGACTAATACAGGACTCAAACGCGTACTCAAACGAGCATGATGCTATAATACCGTCTTTAAGCCATTCTTTGATTTGCTTTTCTACAATTTCACGCTTGGATGGAGGCAGTCTGCGAGGTCGAATATAAACGGGTCGCTCCTTCTTGACAACTATCGTCATCGTCACGTCAGTATCTTTAGTTTTTCTCGGATTGTAAGACGTCACTAATCTCGTAACTTCTGATTGTATAGATTTATCAGTGATATGACTAAGATCGACTTCAGAATCAGCCGTTACTTTAATTTGACCCAGAAAAACATCTCGTGAAATTTTCGAAACAGTTACTCCGTCTTTCTTTAATGTCAGTTCAGCCTGCTCTAGGATATTATTACCTATGATCATTACCATCGGCATCGCGTTACTTGGCACTACATGTACGTCTAGCTTAAGTTCCTCGTTATCTATCTCTATAACCGTCTCAAAACAGCCTAAAGAAAACACTTCGTCATTCCCAAAACCTCTCAAAGAAATTTGTGTCGTTTTTAATGTCGGCAATCCTATCTGCTTATATACATCTTCGCGGAACAGATTAACTTCACATCCTGAATCTATTAAAGCACTTACGCTTACTCCCTTTACTTTGACTAATTTATAGACTCTATTTCCCGTAAGATTTACAATATTATTTACATTTTTAGTTGGGGTGGCTATTGTCGGCTTATTGCTATTATTGCCTCGTCTCTTATTACAATTTATCGCCACATGTCCAAATTGATTGCACTTGAAGCATTTGGTACCTAACGATTTAGATTCGCAGTCTTTAGATTTGTGACCGCTTTCACCGCAATTAAAACAACGCAAAACGCTTGACTTATTCGACGCCTCGGTCTTCTTTCGGTTTTCAGTCTTTTACTGTGTACTTGTTGCCCCAGTAGATTCAGCTCCTTTGTTCCTACTGTTTTTATGCGAGTTGTACAGTGGATTCCGCTTTCCCGTCCTCTTTTGCGTGTCGTCGTACACTCGTAGTTTCTCCTTAAATTCGTCAGCGTCTTAGCACCAGATAGTATCAGCTTATGATTGAGGTCGTCTGTGATACCATCAACAACGTATTTCATTAACGCATCAGCTTCGATACTTCCTTTAGCAGCCAATTCCTTCATCGCAAGATAATATTCTTGTATTGATTCGTCCTTCTTCTTCTTGCGAGTTGCTAATACCTCGTGCAACTGAGCACTGTTAACTTTAGTGGCAAATTCCTGAAACAAAGCCTCTTTCAATTGATTCCACGTATATAAACCACGCTCACCTTGGAATAACTTGGCGAGACCAGTCAACGTTCACTTAGCAAATACTAATTTTTATATTTCACTCCAGCCAAATAAGACGGCGGCGTCTTCAAAGTCACTAATTCAGCGCTCCACCGGATAGGCATCAGTATCGTCAAATGTACGAATAACATTTTCCACGTCTTTGTAGCTCAAAGAAAAATGTTGTGGTTGCAGCACCACTTGTTGTTGCATCACTTGTCCTTTTCTTTCTTGTTTGATTGAATGGTCTATATCATCCTGCTTCTCACTCCTGTCATCGTTCTGTCCTTCGCTTCTATCGTCTTCCTCGTCGTCGTGCTCGAACTCCTCTTCTTCTGCATCGCATGCTAGCTGGCTTAAATCCATCAGGCCGCTGCAAATACGATTTATTACTTCTTGTTTTGTGCTCGTATAATCCATAGCTAATATATTGCAGATGGACACCAGGTCACCAACACCTAATTGCTGAGATACCTGTCTCATTTTAACTGAAAGTTCGTCTGTATCGGCTGAAAATTCAAATCCTCGAAATTCCAACAGTCTTTTTCGATTACCCTTATCACCTTCGTTTCCGAAAACTAAAGTATGGAACGTTTTGATAACTTTCGACGATGCTGATTTGATTTTGGCAGCGATGACAGAGATTTGTCCTAACCTCTCCATGGTCGGTCGATAAATCCGCTTGATAAAGTAGGAATCGATCGATAATCGATGCTTTTAATGGCCGTATTTCCGGTTGCCACGTCTATGTTCACCGGTGTCCATGAAATAAGATATAAGGAGACTCCACTCCGTAAATGGAGAATAAGTCAAGTTTACGTCGAAGTTTAAGTTCCAATTTTTGCCACTTGTAGCGCTTGTGAACTGTTTAGTGTAGAGTTCCTATAAGTAGAGTTGTGCCAATCATGATTGCTTCTGTGATTGGTTACGCCATTTTGTTCCCATGTTTCCGTTTCAATACGTCATCACAGTTCAGTTTGTTGATAACTTTGTGTCGGACTGGTTGCAATTTGACCAATTTATTTTTATAAGCAACGGTAAGTACGTTTTAATTTAAAAAAAACTGATATATATCGTGCGATAAATATTTGACGGAATTCATTTTTCTGCATATAAACTACTAATAGAAATCTAACCTCAAAGTGACAGTTTTGTTAATGCATACATATGTACATAATAAAATGTATTTATAATAATTACAGAAGGAAATGCCGAGTTGTGCAGCGCCAGGATGTCGCAGTCATTCAAGACATGGCACAAAAATGCACCGTTTTCCAAAGAATCCACAACGACGAGAAGTGTGGACAAAAAATATTGAACTAAAGTTACCAATAAAAGATGGTTTATTTTTATGCGATTATGTATTTCACTATTCTATTTTATTTAACTATTCTATTTTAATTTTCTCCTTTTATTTTATAGTACCATTTTCCAGCAAACATGTGGGAAAAGGAGCGTGTTGATGGAAAGAAGAAATTGAAAGTGCACGCTATACCAATAATATTTGGACATGCTATCATGCAAATGCAAAATAATAGAGCTTCAGGTATGATGATAAATGAAATATTTGATTTGTTGGGTTATTGTAATGAAAGGTAATATTGTATTTTACAGAGCATAGATCTAATGCGAGGTCTACACAGCACTCACCGATATTAGTATATACAGATCCATCAAGTAAAGACGTTGTGATATTATCTCAATGTGATGAAACCAGACATTACGAGAGTACAGAGCCTATGCAGGAATCTTTATTGGCACACTTAGCACCATCAAATGAAAATGAAATTAACAATGTACAACAGGAAAATAAGGAAGTGGATGCACAGCACCAAGAGACATGTACTAATATTCATGCTTCCAGTAAGCAGACTTTTTTATCGGAAGATGTACCTCTGGAGGAAAATGAATGCGATATCATTAGCAACGATGAAAGTGTACATAAACAGGAAGTCGAATTATTAACTGCACAGAAGAAATTCGCAACATCTGACTGCAATTGTGGTATGGCAGAGAAGTACAAAAAACTTGAGAAACTATATTTAAAAAGTGAAAGATCGAGGGTTTTAATGAAAAAAAATCACAACCGATTGCAAGTCATTATGAAGAGGAAAATTATGAAACTGAAAAAAATTGTACGTACGTATGTATCTTCAAACGGATTTAATAATAGACTTTTTAATTCTGATCAAAAAAATTTCTTAAAAATTCAGTATAAAAGAATGCCAAAGTGGTGTGATAGTACTTTAGTTAAAGCGTATCAATTAAAATTTGCATGCGGTACTTCAGGCTTCCCTCTCTTAGAACTTTGCATAGAAACTTAGAAAAATGGAAATTTTAAAACGGACTGTCTACGGAAATTTTCGAGTTTTTACGTATAAAAGTTTCACAGTTTAAAAACGACATAGATAAAGATTGCTGCATTGTTCTTGACGAAATTAGCATTTCTCCGGGGAAATGGTTTGATACGTCCACCAATACGTACGTAGGTAATGTAACTTTGCCAGGTCATAATAGTAACAATGAAGCGACACATGGCCTAGTATTTATGCTTGCAGGTGTTGCTCAAAGGTGGAAACAAACCGTGGCATATTTTTATTCCGGTAATAGTACAAACGGATCGATTTATAAGTCAATAATTTTAAATATTATTGAGGAAGCTAACAAAATAGGATTGCGTGTCCAGAGTATCGTATCCGATATGAGTGCTCCGAACCAGGCAATGTGGAAATCGTTTAACATTAATGTTTCTCGATATTCGACGGTACAAAATAAATGTGAGCATCCATTAAATGAAGGGCGACACCTTTTCTTCTTTCATAATGTTTGCCATGCACTTGAGAATTTAAAAGAAGGCATTGAATCACGTAAATGTTACTATTCCTGCGAAATTTGTTGATAAATATAACTTGCCAACAAACACATTAAGTTCGAAACATTTTACGGAACTAATTAATGCGCAGAAAGATTTACAATTGTCATTAGCACCAAAATTGCTAGAAGATTATTTAGATAGGTCCAAACACTTTCTAAAAATGAGGGTGAAAAATGCATACAATGTTTTGAGCCGAGATGTAAGCTCAGCGCTTAACTATTTAGCTGTTGAACATAATCGAGAAGAATACAAGATGACTGCTTGGTTGGTTGCACAAATTGCACGATGGTTTAAGATAATTAGTTCTCGAAGCCTCACTTTTGCTATTAGCAAACACGACAAAAAAATATATAGAAACAATAGAGTTTTTGTACGAATTTGTTGATTTAATTTCTTTATTAACTTTTGGTTCAAAAACAGATTTGAAGCCTTTTCAAAAAGGTATTATTATATCGACACTTTCGTGTATTGAACTGTCAAAATACTTGAAGAAGGAAATTATAAATTCGTTTTATGCGATTCACACAGGATTGCATCAAAAACTTGTTTGCGGTTTTTCGTTCAAAACATTGTACATTAAATGCTCTACAATTAAAAAGTAACTTAAAATTAGTAACTATTTTGCAACACATGCGAAAAATCTCTAGCAATTATGATGAAGATGATCGTGAATTCTTGCCCGACTTCTTTCAAATTTTGCGAAACATGAAAAAAGACTGTGATAACGAAACGCTCAATAAGCAGCTGCCAGTACTTGACGTGTTACCCAAAGATATAACTTTAAGTAATATTGAAATGAATATTTTATATAATGTCGCCGATTACATTATTACTAGTATTATAAAAACTAGTATTATATAAACTAATAGAGCTTGCAAACAATGCATCCAATGTCTTGGCAGTCGTAGACAAAAATTAAGGCACTACAGTAAATTAACAATAATAAAATGTTATAAAGAGGATACATTATTTTTTATTAACAACGTGACATTTGACTTCTTCATTGAAATGGAGAAAATATTTAGAAGTTATAATAATAGTTCTCTTTCCAGAAGTAACATTAATATACATAACTTTATGGTTGTTAAATTTAAAGAATGTTCTCACTTTTTACCAAAGTGCCATAACTTAAAGGATAAAATAGCATCCAGGTTTGCAGGGTTTAGGCTAAAAATTAATTCTAAAAAGATTCGCGTTAATAAAAATTGCACCCAATCCAGCAAAACGATGGCGATGCATCATAATATTAAGTAATGTTATTTCTTTAAGTTTTAATTGTTATGTTTATAAATTGTGATCGTTTGTAATTTCTTTAAGTATTGTCATGTTTATTAAGTGTTATCGTTTGTAATGTTTTATTGCGTAAAAAAGTGCAATTTCCAGTTTTAAAACAATGCATGTTTTATTTATTATATACTTACAAAAACGTAATTAAAAATGTATTTAAATAGAATTACTAAGGCCAGGTTGCACCAACATTAGTTTAGATTTCAACAAGACTTAAATATGTGTATATTTTTATTTTTCTTTATAAATAAATAGACACATATTAAGTCTTGATAAAAATCAAAATAATGTTGGTGTAATCAGGCCTAAATGTATTCTTTTTTTTTTAGAAAAATCATTTATTCATGAATCTATACCAGCCAGTTTGAAATTACCCGAGCTCAATTATGCAGAGTACACATACGAAAGGATCAAAAATGAATTTCATAACTGCAAATAGATGGCAAGTATGAATATATATGTGAATATATTTTCATTTGTAAAATATTGTGTACATAAAAAATAAAACTTTTTAAATAATATTACATTATTTAATGATTTCATGTCCTTTTTTGCATAAAAATGTAAATAAAATAACAAATATTATAAATAGCAAATAAGTATAGCAAGTATTGTAAATGTCCACTGAACCGTTTTTTCTACACACTTTTGATCTAATTTGACAATATTGCTTCCACAGTGAAGGAATTAAGTTTGATGTTACTTTAATATGTCTAAAGGACATAAAGTAATGTATAAGGACTATATAAATCATTCAAATCTACATTCAACGATTTTAAATTTTCTGCGCGTCGATGAATGTCACGTGGCTTCCGGGAACAAAATCTGGATTGGCACAACTCTACTTATAGGAACTCTAGTTTAGTGTGCGCGTAGTGTCAGTGTGTGTGTGTGTGTGTGCGTGTGCGCGCGCGCGTGTGTGTGTGTGTGTGTGTGTGTGTGTGTGCGTGCGCGCGCGCGCGCGTGCGTGTGTGTTTCCAAGTTCGCACTCATAAACAGGCGTTAAAGGACGACTCGTACCTACATCACTATTTAGTAACACAGAAGGCACAACTTCTACTTTTAGACTCAGTTTACCTTTTAGCATTCTAAAAATACTTCCATTACTCAACCTAGTAACATAGTATCTCTCAATGTCCTCTTCTTTAAAATGTAATTCACGAACGCCATGGGATTTTAATAATGGTTTTGTTTCAGGACGACAGATTACCTGCCGCCACTTCAGTAACATATCATCCTACGAATAAAAAATGTTTTTTAAATTATTGTAAATATTTTTTTTAAATACAAAATATATATTCATATACATTAATATATATTTTTTCGACATATTTAATTAAAATTATTACAAACTTACTGTACGTGGTCTGAACAAACTCAGCTTCTTCTTGATTTTATTTTGATACACGCTCTTAATATACCCAGTTTTGCAATCAGGCACAATACAACAGAATGGCATTGCAAAATAAATTCGCGTATATTTGTCAGAAAGGAAGATATTATTCTCACATATATGTCTTTCTTCTTGCTGCGACGCACTTTATGCACACACTTAATAGTTTACAAGCGCTGCGAGTGGCGAAAATCGGAACTTTAACTTTCGATGCAAACTTGACTCATTTTCCGCGGGCTGGCTAGCATGAGTGGAGTCTCCTTATATCTTACTTCATGCCGGTGGCTATGCCCGCCACGTGATTTTCACACGCTATTCGCACTAATAGTTCACACACACCTTTATTCCCTGGGCTACTCTTTATTTGGCCTTGTATACTCGTTCTGTCTTATCACACACTGTTCGTCTTTACGCGTTGTTCGTCTTCGTGTGTTCGCTTTGTCTCAACTCGTATACTTTGTCTACACACACTGTTCGTCCTTACGTGTTTGTCTCGTCTTGTCTCGTATACTTCGTCTTACCACGCACTGTTCGTCTTCACGTGTTCGTCTCGTCTTGTGTATTCGTCTTATTACGCACTGTTCGTCTTCACACATCGATTCCGCACGTGCTACTACTCGTATCCCGGCTGAGTCCCCAAATTGTAGGTTTCTATTAATGATTATTTCGTTATTAATAATAATCAGTAATGTATTTGATATATGTTAATTAGCAATACAAGTATGCACGAATGGAAGCGAAGTTAACAGAAAAAATTAGCACTCGGAAGCAAACTCTCTCGCGTCTTACAACCGCTCTCGCTTAGCTTGCTCGCTCGACTCAGCGCCATCGTCCGCCTCATAAACAAAATATAATCACGCGCATTCTAAATAATAATCTTTTGAACGGCAACAAAAAAAAATGTAACACGCCCTCCGAATCCTACACTAATAATATCAAAATTACTGAGAACCTCAATAATTTGATAATTACTCACTGCAGCTCTACTTGGCATATTTGATAGGAAACAATATACCACTCCTTAAGACTCTTAAAACTTTGTACAATCTTAAGTAAAGACTTTATTGCAAAAACTAAATATCATTCAATAATATACATATATCATTAATACCATTCAATTGTTTTATTACGTCATCAGTTTTGACAACTGGCAATCAAGGTTTGACAACTGGTTACCAAGAAGAAAAAATTTTTTAAATGCATTTTATTCTTGGAAAAATTATATAATATTAATAAATTATTCCATAACAACCCGAAAAAAAAAATAATTTTTTAATTTCCATAATTTTCATAATTACTTCTGCAGATGGAACGACGTATCGCTTGTCGCGTGGCAAAAGACGACGCGGTAGCTAATCAACTTACAATTTTTCTATAGGAACGATAAATTGATTAATTATCGCGTCTTGTCGCGCACCAAGCATTATCCAGACAAACTTGCACAGTCGCATAAACATATGCATAAAAAAATTGATTAATCCATATGCAAATGCATAAAGAAATGGTCCAATAATTTCCTTATGCATATGTTTATGCGACTATGCAAGTTTGCTGGATAGGGCCTTATATTGAAGACCGTCTTAAGCACAGTTCAGATATTGCAAGCCAATCACAGAACTGTATTAGCGAAAAAAGAAATTTTAATTTCTTTTATTCTGATTGATCAATTTTTGATCTTCAGTCTTTAATCTCAATCTTTAATACATATTCTGATGCGGGTTTTATAATTTCGTACTAAACAATATGACTGCAACGCCGTAACAGTTGGATTTTGTTAAGTGAAAAATTATGGTTAGGACAGGAAGTTAGGACAGGAAGCTAAAGTTAGGTTAGGGTTGAAATCTGCTAATAATTTATGTTTACTTATTTGTCTAATTTTTTACCTGCGATGTTTCTATTTTATTATAAATTGTCATTTATTATTATTGTTCTTTATTTTATTATTTTTTTCTTGTTTAGATTGTAAAGGTAAACCGTTAGTTAATTAGTCTTTAGGAATAACTTCCGGAAGTTTGTTTTGCAAAAATCGAGTGCTTTTTGATGCATTAGAAATTAAAAGAAGTAATTTTACTACAATGCTTTCAATTCTAGTACTTTTTGATACATTAGAAGTAATTTTGCGTTCAATGGTTGGCAACACTGATTGCGTAATTAACATTTATTGAATTTTATATTAATAATTCAACAAAAATGAACAATCTATGATTGGAAATGAATAGAGCGATTAAGGGGGGAGCCTCGTGTAACCGGTTAAAAAAATTGAAAATTTTTTTTTGTTTTAATCAATAGTAATCCATGTAGAAAATATATTCCCAAAGTTACAAAACAAAATTCGAAGTTTTAAGGAGTCCACAGCCCATTTCTTGCGCGCAGATATACAAGCGCGCGGCGGGGCGCTTGGTCAACGGTACCATAAGATATAAGATTATAGAATTTGTAACTGTTTTTGGCGCGTTTTCTGAAGTACTTATTTGAGAGTGCAATTTGGAGAGTGCAAGCAAAGTGTGAAATTCGAAGAAGCAGGAAATCGGAGCCTCAGTTTTAAACTTGTTGTTACACTTTTCTTTTTTACTTTTCAATACCGAAAACTTTAAACGCGTTTTTCTCGAAACCAGTTTTTGGCAATTGGGGGAAAGATTACTCAAAAACTATTCGATCAATCGAGTTGTCCCCGTGTATACATGTAGTTTAATAATATAAATTGTCGATGAACCTATAAAATTAGTAAAATAATTAATTTAAACAATTTTTATTGCATAAATAAGGTGACATTTTGTGGGTCAAAATCGCATTTTTTTTTAAAGTGTTGCCATTTTTTAAATTTTCAACTTTTTACTTATTTTTTAGGTTCATCGACTAGATAATTTCATAGAAAAAAAAAACTTTTTTTTTTTTTTTTAAACGAGTGCAAAAGACGCTACAACTCCCATCAATTCACAACTCCAGTGACGAGACTGCGTCAACATTTGTTTATAGTGGCTCTATAATCAATTATTTTTAAACAAAAAAAATTTTTTTTTACTTTTTAATATGTTATAAAACACCAAAAAGTTTTAAAAAGATTCGTTGCATTGTTTCTTCAAAAAAAATTCCTAAAAATCACCTTTGTTTTAGCGAATCATACGAAGCTCCCCCCTTAAGGAGCAATCGTTTGGTAGTAACCGATTAAAAAAAAAAAAAGTTTTGATAAAGATATTTGCTAATTGTTAATTAGTGACTGTTTTTCATTAATAACTTTATAAGTACTAATTAATTAAGTGGAGCAATCGTGTATATCAAAACAGCTATTCGAGAGCAATCATTTTATCTTTTTATTTTTTATTTTTATAGTAGTTTCAGCGCTAACTTTCGATTGGTCTTTTCATGGCATTGTTTGAAAATCGTTTGTGGCAAAACTCTTTAAGAAAAAAGAGACAACAACTAAATGAACACACCATTACTTAAACCATTACACACCAATACACTCATAAAAGAAAGTTAAAACGTTTTTTCCAAAATAAGCGTTTAATGATGAAAGATGTTTCGGATTTAAATATTTTAGTGTTTTAAATCTAAATACCCTGGTGTTTAAAATATTGAAAACACTCAAAAGTGTTTACTGTTTTTCTTCAAACGGAAAAAGATGTTTTACTATAATAGTTAAACTTTTTACTTTCTCCACACGCTGAAAAACAAAATATAAATATATAAATATATCGGAATATATTATATAATATATAATATATTCCGATGAATTGTGAAGTGCATTGAGAGGCGTTGCTAAGGACGACCAAAATTAAAGTTTCAAGATTTTATCATTATGACATAAAATTAGCCACGTATTTCAACATCTGTTGAACATGTTTTCGAAATAGAAAAAATAAAAGGATTATCGCATTTTTTAAGAATTTCATGTACAAGAAGACAAGCTACTCTAACGAGCTTTTTATCGTATTTGATGTATGTTTATGATATTTAATATATGATGTATATTTGTGCATTTTTATTTACATCTTTAAATTTATTTCGTTTTTGTTCTTTTTATAAGTTACAAATTTTTGGCATGAATATTTAATTCATTGTTTTTTGGTAACAGGCATTTAAAGTCTGAGAAAAAGTTTTAATAACCAAAAAGACTGATTCTCCCCGTCTCATATTTTTCGAAGAAGAGAGAAAATTAGTATCAGTTTTTATTTGTATCGATAATATCATAAAAATAAAAATTGATAATCCAACTGTTGCCAAATCCACTCTTTGTTTGATGGGATCTTACTATGCGTGGGATACCCATTATCCAGCAAATTATAAGACTGCTGAATTTCTTTGATAAGGAATTGTGGAACAAAATTATATATAATAACCAAAAACTTTCAAAATTTTGGACCTTATTTAAGATTCTCTCAATTTTATGTGTTTGTAAACTTAAAAAATTAAATTAAAAAATTAAATTAATTAAGTTGAAACCGTGTGAGCTTCGGCGGACGCGGAGTAGCTCGCCGGAATCCGGGTTCGGTCGGTTGGGGGTATGTCAGGGAAATAAATAAATGCTCGTTTGTGTTAAAGTAATGAAACAGTGTTTATTAAGAAAGATGTTGATATGATTTGTTTCGAATGATCTGCTTTAATGCTCGTGTGTACACCAGGTCACACAAATGCCTTAACATATGAAGTTGCACGGGTGTCAAGGCATATCGAGTCGGTGTGTTCCGACTCTACATATTTTTACATCATGACTGGTTATGAACATAACGGCAATGCTGTTTTGGCTATTTCAAAACAACTGGAGCAATTGATTGATATTATAAATATTAACCTTTATTTGTCAATTGTTCCAGTTGCTTTGAAACAGTCAAAACAGCTTTGCCGTTGTGTTTATAACCATAGTCATGATGTAAAAATATGTAGAGTCGAAACACGCCGACTCGATATGCCTTGACACCCGTGCAACTTCATATGTCAAGGCATTTGTGTGACCTGGTGTACATGCGAAGCGTGTGCGAAATGAATTCGAAAGAGAATACAAAATAGCAAAATATCGGTGCGATCGGTATTAACGGTGAAATAATTAATAAGTGACAGAGAAATAATTCTTTAAAGCGGCGTCAAATAAATATGAAGTAGCGTGAAGATAAAGGCGAAGTATCGTCAATAGTGAAATAATTATTTGAGCGATGGTGAGAAATAATTATTTAGGCGGCGTAAAATAAATGAGAAAGTAACGTGGAAATAAATGCGAAGTATCGGCAATAGCGAAATAATTATTTGAGCAACGGTGAAATAATTATTTTAGAGCGGCGCAAAATAAAATATGACGCGAGGCGTCCTGGTACGGTCGGCGAGAGCGCAAGCGCGGGCGATCGTGTCGCAACGGTTGGTACAACGCAACGCTCGTCGGTGAATGCGTTCGTAGAGTATCCCGAGTCTGTTCGATCGTAGATCGATGCGGACTATTCGGCGGCGCGGATTGGTCGACGCGGTTTTGCCTGCCGGACGGATTACGGATTTGAAATTCCGGTGAATAAACGCGATATAAGGACTTAGGCTGCCGATTACGCTCGGCGGGAGTACGAGGACGCTCGTACGAAGGCGGAATTTAGAACCTGGCGACCTGGCTAGGTACGCGGAAATGCCCGCAATACGAAGTTCGGTGGCCTAGAGGAGCCAAGTACGCTCGGCGGGTATACGAATATTCTCGTATGCGGGAGTCAAGAATACCGAGGACGCTCGGCGGTACACGAGGATACTCGTGTGCTGGAACAGGTATAAAATCCGAGTATGCTCGGTTTGGACTACGAGGACACTCGTAGAGGGATGTTCGCTGTCTATCAGCGAACGGGATCTGGTGAGAAGACGTACAGCCGGGCCTCTTTTATACCCGGCTGGCAGCCGAATGGTTTCGAATCGGCAAGCATCGGCGGTTTCGGCGGCGAGTCCCCCACAAAACGGAATTTCGGAACGGTCGGGTGTGGCGGATTTTCGGCGGTTGACCGCCGTTGTTTCGATAAGAAATTTATCGGCGCTCGATGCGCCCTTGGTGGGCTACGGACGATGGACGGTCCGTAGCCGTAACGATGCAGCTTGCGGGCTGCACCGTTACAAAGTAAAACAGTTTTTGGCGTTTCAATTTAAAATACTCTTTAAAATTCGGAAAAGTGTTTTATTCGAAAACACCTTTATATATTTCCAAATAAAACACTTTTCAAAATTAAACGCTTTTTAGCATGTAAATAAAATAATAAAAATCAACATATATTTGATGAAACTAATAAAATTTCCTTTTATTTTATAAACGTAGCTTATGTGAACGACGCATTTTATTACAAAAATAACATTACAAAATGTAATATTTCATTATTATTATATAGCGTATATAAATGGTATATATTATATTAAACTATTATGATTATTGCAAATTCTCATGTAAAATCGGACAATTGGAAAGCATAATTAATATTTTTCTGTTTTTTTTTATATTTTAATTCTCAGCTAATATTATTACTTGCCACTTGTAAAAAATCATTATCATATCTTTTGTAAAATTTACATTTTAAAATTTTTCATATATATTACTTTCCAATATTACATTTTATGTATATACAAACACCACATTTTAAATATATCAAAAAATTTAACGTGACAAAATGGATCTTGATATTCGTTGACAAATATAAATAAATTCTATATCATATATACAACTGTTAAGTATTTTGTATAACATAAATGCCAATTTTATCTTTTACCGAGCAATCGGTATATCTACATGACGATATTATATTCTAATTGATATTTCATTGTATTTCTCTCCTTGGAAATAATGCATTTGTGATGTGTATAAAATTATAGTTTACGATATACACGCCCGTAGTTGTGACGGAAGAAGAGAGAAGAAAAACCATGATATTCTCAACATGCTGAGAGATTATTGCATTTTGTCCATGCGTTAATTAACGGTCATGTTATAAAGTCTTGCCTGCTAGAGCAGCGGCTTTAGAGAGCACAATTTGTATGTCCATTGATGGAAAATTCTGTATATAAAATATGTTATTATTAATACACGTTATTGTTATATAATAAATATTAATACATACGTATTAATACATAGGTATTAATACATACATATAATGAAACAATTCTATCTCTCACCTGTAAGAGTTTAACATTGGTAGCAAAATCGCCGGCCAATAATTGGTCCCGCAATAATCTAGAAATGTAAATACATGTGCTGGGAAAATAACAAAGAGTACTTTTTTATGCATAATAAGATTTTTTTACTTACAGGATCATGGCACAGCAGATATGTATAAGAAAACTAAATCTGTTCTCATCAGCAAACAACGAGTCCCATATTCTCATAACATCCGGTAAAGGAAACTCTTGCGAAAGAAGAAGCGTCAACCACCTTATTCCAAAGTGAACAATAATAATGATGATTACAATAAAAAAAAAGCGAATTCCTAATATGATGATAATAATATGCTACAAATTTTAACCAATTTCTTGCACTTTTGTTATAAAGAGTCGTTCTTTAATAAATCGAGTGCGCTGAACATAAATCTGACCTCAAAAACTGTCTATTTCTCTTTCACGTCACGTTTTTGAGAAAATAGGAGTTTAAACCCTAAAAAACGTGTTTTTTGTCATATTCGTAAATTTAAACCATTTGGGTCAGCAATTTCGAAAAGGTCTAAAATTGAAGGTTGAACCTTTGTTTTTATTTTAAAAAGTCGGAAACTTAAAATATACAACTTTATGGAAGTCATTCTCTTAGGGGAATAAAGCACTGTTAAAAATGTATACAAGGGTGTATGTACGGCATGGATGGATTTGGTTTTTTTCTACAATCTTTCTTATTTCAGAAGTTTGTTCCTAACAGAAATGTACCCAAAAATTTGTTGGGTGTAAGATAATTTTGCTATTTTGTTGTACAAATTTGACAGTACTTTATCCCCCTGCGAGGATGACTTCCACAAAGTTGCACTTAAATTTCCGACTTTTTAAAATAAAGACAAAGGTTCAAGCTTCAATTTCAAACATTGTCAAAGTTGCTGGTCCGTCTGGTTCAAATATGGCCAAAAACACGTTTTTTTGAGGATTTAAAGTCTTATTTTCTCGAAAACCTAATGTGATGAACAGTTTTTGAGGTCAGATTCGTAGTTAGCTCACCCGATTTACTAAACTAAAGAACGAACCTTCATGACAAAAGTGCAAAATCTTATAATATAGTGTAATTGTCGATATGTATAATACCTAAAGCTGTAGTACTGTGGACACAGTTCTTGCTGGTGCAGACGCAACCAAATTTCGGGATCATTGACTCTAACTTGATTGGTCAATTTACTCATCATTGAATTAATTCCAAATTCAGCTTCATCCAGTGTCTTTATAAAGAAATCACGTATTTCACCCATTAAGTTTGTAAAACAAAAAAACGTGTCTGCTTCAGCGTATTCTGTAAAAAATATTACGCCGCTATCGTAAATATTCATCTACATATACCATATAGTTGCTTTCATGTAATACATACTTCTCCATGTGGGATCAGGATCGCAAGCAAATGCGTGATATATAGGCCCAACTATCTCATTCATACCCTGTACGTAACCTTGGCCAGGATTTAATTTAGCGTATAAAAAAAGTATTCGCTCTAACACTTCCCAATGTGCTTCACCGCCTTCAGCCAATGGCGCGTAGTCTTCTGCCGCCTTTCTCACAGAGACTGCTATCTAATAGATAAAGCATAATGTAATCCGACCATATCTAGAAGACGTCATGAATGTATAGTCTCATAATCTGTTTTACAACACATGTAAGATATAAAAAAAAGACATTTTAGAAAACACTAGCAGAACATATTACTCCATTCGCATCGTTTGTAATACCTGCTGCTTTCCCCGTCAATGCAAGAGCAAAGATAAATAGAATCTATTAATAAATTTAATAAAAAGTTAGTGATGGAAGCTTTAATTGTTTGCAATCTATTACCTTGGTCACTCCTAATCCCTTTCGTTCAACATTTGCACTTTTCAGCACGGTGTGTTGAACTCTGTTATGCAAACGCTGCTGACCATTGGCATTCACTATCTTTTGACATGGATAATCAGTGCCTTGTTGAAAAAATGATATGTCTGGACATAGTCGCCTGCGTAATGAAAACTTATTATTTACTTTTTACTTAATGTCTTTTTTAAAGTTATATAATTTAATATTTACCTAACATCTTTATCAATCTGGAGCAAAACTTCATTATCTTTAAAGTACGTTTGCCATTTACTGTCCGGATTTAAATTAAGAGGATGATCGTGTAATGTTACATCGACTCTTTCTTTGTCATCCGTATTAGATTCTCCAGGCATAACAATGAGATCTTCTATAATAAATAGTTACAAAAATATCATGTATAAATTCTCACATTTAAATTATTTTTCATAACATAAGCAGCATCTCTCAAGCATCATTCTTTTCTCTCACCAATAAATGTATTATACAACTCCCTCTTGCGCTTCAAAGTCTCTATCCAACTAGATCTTGTAGATGGCAAATAGTTAAGCAATAACTTCCAACACAGAGGCCTCAGTCCACCAGGTTCATCAGGTATACCTGTCATAAAAAATTTTATTATCAGCAAAAAATTGATTGACTTAATTATAAGAGAAAAATTAAAGACTTGTAAACGTGATATCAGAACTGTCGTTATAAGTGGACGAAGGATTAATCTTACGTGATAAACATACCATGGAAACATATTTTGCCAAGACTGACTGTATCTATCTCATCCGCATTGAGAACATCGTCGAATTCGCTCAATCTGCAAATATCCGAATATTAACAAACATGAAAATATCGACTTTTCACATAAATTCGAGCATCCTTACCTCTTTCGCAAAATGCTCATTTTCTTCGCGCGTGTAACATGTGACAATGCGGTGATTCGACACAGAGGTTCTACAATCTATCTACCGTCGTCTCTTATCGGCATTCGGTAGGCGTGTGCGGTGACGTGCAGACGGTGTAAGCGCGCGAGCGTACGGACATGAACTGATATTCTTCTTTTCATTATTGACAACGTGCTGTCAGATTAACGCGAGTAATAATCGCCATCAAATCATTTCCCGATATGTACTCCATAAATCGCTGTGCCATCAACCAGCTGTAACACACAGAAACAACCACCGATAGCCACTGATAGTCACTGACTACTGCTGATCACCAACACTCAGGCCGGCGTCACATAGAACCCGTAATCCGTAATCCGCACCGAAAGTCCGCAAAAGTTACTAGGGATTGCGTCCGTAACGTTACGTGTGTTTTATCTCCTTGTGTCCCATGGAGCCGTAATTCCATGAAATTTCCGTAAAAGTTACTAAAAGTTACTAGTTATTACTAGTAATGCTTTTTTTAATTTTATTTATTTAACTAAATTTGACGATTTAATTAAAATTTTTGTTAAAATTATAATATATTCTGTAGTTTTCTTATGAATAAAATACAAATAAACAATTATAATTTGTTAAATAAAAAATAGTAATACCGTTACGTGTGTATTTACGGCTCCATGGGACACAAGGAGAAAAAACATACGTAACGTTACGGACGCAATCCCTAGTAACTTTTGCGGACTTCCGGTGCGGATTACGGATTACGGGTTCTATGGCCGGTATTCATAGTCCGTTCTTATATTTAAGATTGTCTTAAGCACGGACTTATATTCGCTCTCTTCGTCACACATAGATTGTGTCTGACAAAGAGAGCGAATATAAGTTCGTGCTTAAGACGATCTTGAATATAAGAACGGACTATGAATACCGCCCTATGTGACGCCAGCCTCAGTGATGCAAACTCGAGCCGACCCTGGTGCTGGCCGGCTCGAGTTTGCATCACTGCCGACACTACTCTGATAGAAAGTATCGATACCTTTTTCTCAATCGCTCGATATCTCGTGATGTCTCGAGACTCACTCGACAGAGCCGAAATCGACACTTTCTTACGCGAGATGTTTGCTGTATAAATAAGGAAAATATACACACAAGCTAAACTTGTGTATTAAAATGACCATTTAGAAGAGAAAACGGAATATATGAGCTATTCCGTTGATAGAAAACGTTACAATCGTAAAAAGAATATGGAATAGATCTCGTCTCGTAAGGCCGCGTATACAATAACACGTTGAGAAGAATTTGATATTTATAGCCGATATTGATTGATACGGTTATTGATAACGAAATGTCAAATAATAGCTGCAAAATTACATGCATTTATCTTGTAACCGTGTGTACGCCGAGTGATGCTTACACAAGGGAGAGTGATGAGTGTACGATATTTTAAGACATCGGGTGAGTTTGCATATGCGCAACACTACCAGCGCCTGAAGTATTGTTAATTTTGATTATTATATTATTAACTTATTATTATTGCGTGTATGTGTGTGTGTGTGGGTGTACCTTATTAGAAACATAAAATATTATTTTATTGCAATATATATTAATATTTAATTCATTCGTAAACATCCATGCAATTGCTAGTATGAGTTTTAACCTGTAATTCGCATCGTCAGTCGTACTTTAAACCTTAAATCATACAATGCATCCATATTTTTCAGTTTCTTCGCGATTGCTAAAATGCCATTCAGTGCACTTAAGTTTCACTTAAAGAAAAGCAGACAATACAACGTTGTATCCAAGAACCAGTATGTCATCTGTGTCGAATTGTTGGATACTACTTCCATAGAATGCACACTCAGTATTGACAGTGTCGGTCAGGAATGTCTGAACAATGTGACACAGCGTTTGGGACTGGGACAGCCAGAATTCTTCGGCTTACGCTACCTTTGCTGTCACGGTACAGCCTCGTTGCGATGGGTAGACATGGACAAACCCTTGAAAAGACAACTTGAGAAAGATGCTAAGAACTTTACGCTTTATTTAAGAGTTATGTACTATGTTACAGATGTTCAACTTATTCAAGATGATATGACAAGGTATTTATTACTCTCTTAAGAAAATTAATATAATATTGCATGAAATATCAATGCAATCTAAAAAATATGACCCAGTTGATAAAAAAGATATCTCGAGATTTAGATACTTGACAAAAGACAGATATGTATTATCAGTAGGTTTAGACGTTTGATAAAAATGCTCACTATACTATTTTGGCACTTTTGACGCTTTTGATAGAGTTGCTCACTGTATTGCGGGTGTCTTTAGGCACTTATAAGATAAAGAAGATCGGAAAAAAAGTTATTTGTAATGATAAGACAATTGAGCAATTCAATGGTTTTGTAAATACGAAAACGATTTGCATAATGCATGAAAATTTGTTCCAAAAGTGTTCCATACACAGAAATGACAGCGCACTTGTATATATGTACTTTTTGAATATCCTGCAATCAAAGAATTAAGCAATATAAAGTTTTAAATATATAAATATAATTTTAAACGTTTTTTTTTATCTATTTTCAGATATCATTATTATCTACAATTGAAGAGTGATATATTTGAAGATAAAATACATTGTAATTCTAGACAAGCTTGTTTATTAGCAAGCTATTCTATGCAAGCTGAGTTTGGAAATTATAGTTCAGAAAAACACACAACTGAATATCTCCAACAATGTACTTTCTTTCCGAATGTAATATCAATTTTCATAACTATAAATTATTTAAAATTTATGGGAGCCATATTCTTCATACTATATTTTTACATGTAGGATGTGATTAAGACAGATCCAGGTGGGCAAGATTCTCTCTTACATACAGCAATATGTCAATACAAGAGTCTTGTTAATGTTACACAAGCTACTGCAGAAGAGCTGTATATTTCAATTGCTACGCAATTAGAAGGATATGGCAATGAAACGTTCACTGCAAAGGTTAGAAAACTGCAGTATAATTTGATTACTGTGGTTTTTGTTGCTTCAAATGGTCTAACTCTGTAAATGTACGTTTCAGGATAACAGTAATAATAAAGTTATCCTTGGAATTTCCGTCAATGGAATTATGATGGTTTATCCTAACACGCAAGCAACACAATTTTACAGGTTTTTTTTTAACTTCAATATATGCTAAGAATATTGTAAACATAAATCAAAGAATTTTCTGTCTTGCAGATGGAGAGACATCAGTAATGTCATAAATCACAAAAAAACGTTTAGGATAGAGTGCCAATTGGAAGGTGAAGAAGCAAAACAATTTTTATTTTCTGAATCACGTGATGCAAAATATATATGGAGATTATGCATAGCTCAGCATACATTTTATATGCAGTATCAAGAACGTCGTCCATTGGAAAGAACTAATGGCTACTTTGTGAGCATTCATTCAACCATCTATTGAAATATGTCACACGATTTTCACAATTCAAAACATTAATATATCATTTCAGGATAATGAGACAAACGATTCTAGCGAACAAGCAGTATCCGTAAATTTGGAAAGTCGAAATACGGACAATCATACGCGATGGACAAGCTACAATGACCTTTCAACATCGCCATATCCTGTTGTATCCGTTTCATCAACGGATATAAATAGTTTGCGCGCATTATTACCATCCTACAGACCAGCACCCGATTATGAAACGGCGGTACAAATGAAATACAATAATGGAGGAAATCCTCCTCAGCCTTATTACGCGAATCAATCCGCGATAGTTGGCTCGGACATTTCATGTCTCCTTGGTAATGTCAATCGCAATAGATATTGAGCTTAATGAAACATGAGATTACATGATGATATCAAAAGTTATAACTGTAATATACAAGTAGACTTAGATTAGTGATATATGCGAAAGAGATTCAACATATGTTATTAAGGCTATCAGCAACAACATGCGTGCGCACAAATTTGCTAACGTTTTAGACATTTAAAGTTTTATCACTTTAATGAAATTATTGTATTATCCATCCTGAACAGAAAATGTAGTGTGAAGGAATATAAATCATAGTCAACATTGTTTGTTTAAGAATTATTGTATATTTATATTCAATTTGAAACTGCAATATATATATATCTCTCACATATACATTATGTATATAATTATTGTTAACAAACAAATCTCATATATGAAGCAAAAAATTCCTTTGATAGCTATATAGCAAATCTCCATTATATATTCAAATATTTACATTAGGCAGATAAAATGTTAAAAATATTGATGAGTTTTATTAATATTGATTTTCACGAAACATCTTCACTTGAATTTTCTATATACTCAGCTGCTTTAATTACATGGACTAAACTAGCTGGTTCAGGTTTATCTGCAGTGGCATATATATTGAAACCAGAATTAATTAATGCATCTTTTGTCACAGGACCAATTGCTACTGCTTTTATATCTTTTATATTACAAGAATTTCTCTTAAGTTGTGCTACAATAAATTCTACTGCAGATGGACTGAAAAAAACAAATATATTATAAGATTTTTTAAGCACTTCTAAAAGGTCCTGTTCTAAAGATTCACTTTCTAATGTCCTATAAACCACAATCTTGTGTATTGAAACTTCATTATTGTCAAGAGTACAAGCTATAGTGTCGCGTGCAATCTCACTGCATGGATACAATAATGGTTTTGAATTTTTCTTTACATTAGAAATAATTTGTTCTGCCAGTTGCTTTGAGTTGCCAGACTGACTACCAATACAATGTTGCAAGTCGAGCTGACTTCTTGCGAGAGAATCTGTTGCAGGTCCTATACAGTATGCTGGCACCTGTTTCCAATGATACAAAATACTTGCATCATCTTTCACTGCCAGTGCAATAGCTTCAACTGTACGAGGACTTGTTAATATCAGACCTATAACGTAAACTCATAGGATATAAATATAATTAGAGGTGATACATAATTAATATTATATATTACCACTATATTTGTCCGCTGCTAAGAGACAAGTTTGCAATTTCGAAATATTCACAAACTCAAATCGCAAAGTACGTAAACATTCGCAAATATAACCAGCGGATTTCAACATTTGCACATACGCCTCCTCCTTGTCGTTCTTCTCGGACGAGCCTTTGCATAATATCACAGTTTTGCCATTTCCGGCCATTATACGAATAAAAGTATATTGTAATTTTTTTCAATTAAAGCTCTGATACATTGAGAGAAATATATCAGTATATTCCATATCAGTGATAATAACAATAAGCTTTATCACGATATCTTAAGAAAAAAAAGAACGGAATGATTAATAAACAAATCTTTGAAAAAATGTTAAAATTATCTTATTAGTCATTTTATTAATTACAAGCGCACTCGTATAATATAACCTAATTTATATATATATATAAAAACAAAATATGACCGTATTCATCCCCAGGATGAAGGATTCTGATTGGTTGATTCCCCTATGCGTTTTGCCTTATGTAAAAAGGTCTGTTCTTTATAACTGAACTGGCTGCACTAGTTCAGAGTTTATCTTTTTCCTTCTAATGTAGAGGGCAAAAGATAAACTCTGAACTAGTGCAGCCAGTTAAAAGGTCTGTTCTTTATAGCTGAACTGGTTGCACTAGTTCAGAGTTTATCTTTCTCCTTCCAATGTGGAGGGAAAAAGATAAACTCTGAACTAGTGCAACCAGTTCAGCTATAAAGAACAAACCTCAGCTATAAAGAACAAACCTAAAGTCTGTACCTTTAACAAGTTCGGAACACTTCTCGGTTTAGTTTAGTAGCTGCCAACATCTAGAAAATAAAATAAACCAGACTAACACGGAATACATCCACGGATTTTGATCAATCCAAGGTTGATCAATCACTATTTAACTATAAATTCATGTCTTTTATTGACGGAGACTATTAGCGTTTTCGATTATACAGGATTTGAACGACCCAAGATTGGTTAATGACGTCATTGCAACCTCTCCACCAATGAAAGACTTGCATTTATAGTAAAATAGTGATTGATCAACCCTAGATCGTTCAAACCCCGTTTATTCGAAAACGCTATATGGGTGTTTACGATAATTCAAGTTCGAGTTAGTTTCACTAGGACCGAAAAATGAGATAGACATAACCATCTAGAATCTTTATGATTTATGACAACTCAACGCTGTCTTGTATTGGGTGTTTACGATAATTCAAGTTCGAGTTAGTTTCACTAGGACCGACAATGAGATATACATAACCATCTAGAACCTTTATGATTCATGACAACTCGACGCTGTCTTGTATTGCTTGAGTTAAATTCATTGAATTTGTTGAGTTTAATAAATATAATTATATACATATATATATAATTATATCTATTAAAGAGGTATACCAACATACATACCAACATTATTTGTTTCTTTCATAGACTGATTTGCAGTTGACATTTTTTTATTACAATAAAATTTGCTCTATAAACTCAACAAATTCAATTAATTTAACTCAAGCAATACAAGACAGCGTCGAGTTGTCATAAATCATAAAGATTCTAGATGGTTATGTCTATCTCATTTTTCGGTCCTAGTGAAACTAACTCGAACTTGAATTATCGTAAACACCCATTGCTTGAGTTAAATTCATTGAATTTGTTGAGTTTAATAAATATAATTATATACATATATATATAATTATATCTATTAAAGAGGTATACCAACATACATACCAACATTATTTGTTTCTTTCATAGACTGATTTGCAGTTAACATTTTTTTATTACAATAAAATTTGCTCTATAAACTCAACAAATTCAATTAATTTAACTCAAGCAATACAAGACAGCGTTGAGTTGTCATAAATCATAAAGATTCTAGATGGTTATGTCTATCTCATTTTTCGGTCCTAGTGAAACTAACTCGAACTTGAATTATCGTAAACACCCATTGCTTGAGTTAAATTAATTGAATTTGTTGAGTTTATAGAGCAAATTTTATTGTAATAAAAAAAGGTTAACTGCAAATCAGTCTATGAAAGAAACAAATAATGTTGGTATGTATGTTGGTATACCTCTTTAATAGATATAATTATATATATATGTATATAATTATATTTATTAAACTCAACAAATTCAATGAATTTAACTCAAGCAATACAAGACAGCGTTGAGTTGTCATGAATCATAAAGGTTCTAGATGGTTATGTATATCTCATTGTCGGTCCTAGTGAAACTAACTCGAACTTGAATTATCGTAAACACCCAATGCAATGACGTCATTAATCAATCGAATAATCAAAAACGCTATTAGTATCTTAAGACAGTACTTAAGTAATCTTGGAATAAGAACGGACTATGAATACCGCCCTGGGCATCGATCATGTAATTTTTACCTATGAAACGTGAAAAGTAAAAATTTCACGTGAATTCAACAAATAAAATTGTCAAATTTACATAAAAGTTTTCACTTTTCACGTTTTCGCTCCTAGGGGAAAATTACATGATCGATGCCCTGAATATGACGATACAGAATAGTAACATCAGAAATTTAATTTTCTAGGGAGTTAAATTATTTATAAAATAAGATATATTATGATGCGGAATTATTATTTTATTGCATCAAAGATGCAATATTAATTAAAAAATTGGGATAATAAAATGTATTTCTTGCATTTTATTCACCGTTCCTATTCGTATATGCGTATAGAGAGTATAGGATTATTTGATTTTTGATTGGCATACCCGACATACATAGGAAGTCACATGGGAGCCGATTGCTTTTTCTTTAAAAGCGTAGTGTTGAAAGGTGTGTATGGGCTAACCTGCCATATTATTCAAATCTGCTCGCATCTAGCTTAATATTGAAATATTCATTCTACGAAAGGTAATTTCTCAAACAGAAAACTTCGAATTATCACGTAAATGCAAAAAGTATTGTATTTGTTCACAATAATTGTCATAAAACTACTAGAGAAATACAGCATGATGCGAGCAGATCCGACTTACCCGTCATATTTATGATTGTAGAATGCCAATTGAAAGACAATACATGATCTGTTTATGATTTCAGGACACAATGGGTCGTTATTCCCACGAACCGGTCAATCAGACCAAATCTTGTAAAGCGCGCGGATCCAATCTTCGAGTGCACTTTAAGGTAAATAAATTTGCTTGTAGGAAATCTAACCTCAAATTCGAGAACTAATGCTCATGAACAATTGTGATATAATCTGCTTTTCTTTCATACGTTATAGAACACTCATGAGGCAGCCCGTGCTGTTAAGAACATGCCTCTACGGAGGGCACAAAAATACCTGAAGAACGTCATCGAACATAAGGAGTGTGTTCCCTTCCGTAGATTCAACGGTGGTGTTGGCAGATGCGCTCAAGCAAAACAATTTGGCACTACGCAAGGTACGTTGTACATCATTTTTACGTCTATTTTTCAATTACTATACGTCCATACATCAATAATCAAATAATTGGACTATTAAAATGTTTAATGTGAAAAAATATCAAAACAGAAGCTTGGAAAATTTGGTTAAACAAAACGAAAAAGTCGAATAAGAGAATAATTTTGCATTTTATATGAGCCTAAATAAATTGGAAAAAAATAAAGTTTGCTTTGTATTTTAATTTTATGTTTATTTTCTAAAGTGGAATCTAATTAAAAGATAAATTTATAGCAGCTTTATAATTATCTTGCTATGCATTGTAATTATTTAGGTCGTTGGCCTAAGAAGTCTGCGGAATTTCTACTACAACTTTTAAGAAATGCAGAAAGTAATGCGGATTACAAAGGGCTCGATGTAGACCGTCTTGTGATTGAACACATTCAAGTTAATCATGCGCCTTGCCTTCGTAGAAGAACATATAGAGCTCATGGTCGTATAAATCGTAAGTGCATATATTAAACTTCCATAATTTACATATATTGAAGTTTCTTAAAAATTTATTTTTTTATTGCTGACTCATAATTCTTACAGCTTATATGAGCTCGCCTTGTCATATTGAAGTAATACTGACAGAGAAAGAAGACGTTGTTGCTAAAGCAACAGAAGAAGAGCCATCAAAAAAGAAACTTAGCAAGAAAAAGCTTGCTAGGCAAAAGGAAAAAATGATGAGAGAATAATTTCATGCTTTATATGCTATTAAATGTACTACAAAAAGTGAAGAAATGGATTCATAAAATAATTCGATGTTTTAATTTTCTTCCTAAATTCTTAGAATCAACGTAACTGACATGTATTTAATTGCACTGTATATAAATATACTTATTATAAATTTAGTTATGAAAGATACAGAGAAGGAAAATTGGGAAAGAGTATAAAAAGCACTTGTTTTAAAGAATATTTTACTTTTATATTTTTCTTTCAGTTTCTTTTTACATTTACATGTTACAGTCAATCTGTATGAAGTTATGCGTGTCGCAATATAAAATAATGAGAATTATTAATGATAAGGAAATTTTTATTCATTTACTATATGTTTCGATTCAATTTAATTATTTCTAAATTAATCACTGATTAATATCAATATATGTATAAAATTCAACTAATGCGTCTAACTCTGTTGCATTCTGTATCAAAATAAATGTTATATTCTCATTTCATCAATAAACTTATAATGTTTTGCTTAAAACGTATTTCCCCTAATAAGGACTATTACAAATACTAGAAATTCTAATTTCCTACTTGCAAAATGGAAATTTTTTTAAATTTTACTTTACAGTGTAAAATTAAAAAGTAATAAAATAATATGATATTCAGGGATTTCAAAAATTTGACGACACTTGTACTCTATAAAAATACATAGATGGTCGCAGCCTGTTGTCTGAAATAAAATATTAGTGTGGTCAAGAAAGTGGTTCGCGTGTTGTATTTGGTAAGAATAAACACAGCAAGCCTCCACCTGTAAAGCACATAAACTGTAAAAATTAAAAATAAAATTGAAAAAAGAAAATTTAATGTGTTCTTACCAATTAGGAGTGCAGCCACTATGAAGGTCGGTGCCGGACAATACATATCCAAGAGCTGAGCTATAACTATGTTACCTATTATCCCACCTAGACGTGCAGCGACCATCGATATAGCGATTCCGGTTGCACGCAATTGCGTTGGAAACACCTCAGTGATGAGACAATCCAACGCTGCATTACCACAACTTATCGCACCACTGAAGATAGCCGACACGACCAAATTCTGATATTTGTTATACACAAAGTATAAGCCCACTGAACATAATCCCGATGAAAATGTGCTGAACACTACAAAGAAGTTTTAATTTAGATAAGTATTAATAATGTTGTATTGAAATACTTTTCTTTTTGCGATTTATATTACTATATTGTCCTTTTATATGTGCTTTTAAATAATTTGAAATAAACACCTAGAAAAAATTTGCGCCCAAGACGATCCATTCCCAAGATAGCGATGATATTAGCAGGTATGGCGGATGCTACCGTAATAAGAGACTCCATGAAGACGGATTCTCCAATCTTGTCCGAGCAAACATTCTCGATGCTGTGCGAGCCCTTACTGACGACATAATCGGTGACCTGGCATATCGAAGCCACCACGGTCGGCTGATCGCGATGAAATTCGTCGAAACGATTGAACAGCTCGGGAAACCACATCATCAAACCGTAATAACCGATATGGAAGGTGAAATTAATAACAATCGATATTATCGTGAAGCGAAGAATGGGCGTTACGAATAGCTGTCTACTATTCTCCACAATATCACCCAGCATGGTTTTGCATTTGCTCTTCTCCTCCACCTCGGTTTTTATCGAGTTCGATTCTTGAAAATCATCGAGTATCAGTTCTTTCACCTGTTTGGATAAATTATATTATATCATAAAAAATGTTTTATGTCCGCGAATTCAAAAATTGGCCTTACTTCCTTGTCTCTTCTTAGCAAACACAAAACATTGCAGCAACATTGTGGCAATGTTACTGCAATGTTCTGTGTTTGCTGGATTAAATTATCGCTCAATTACCGTATAAGTTTCGCGTGGTTTGCCAGTATTAATAACATATATCTTGCGAAAAATCTCGAGGGCCTCCTCGTATTTTCCGGAGGACAAGAGATACTTGGGGGATTCGGGAAGCAGCAGAAGCAGCCCCGTCACGACGAACGACGGAATAGCGCAGATCAGCAGGAAGATTCGCCAGGAGTTGTAGGTGAACGACGTGCTCGTGAAACCCATCTGTCTAGGAATGATCAGCCATGCCAGCCCTGTGAACATAAAGCGTAATGTTGAGATCGTAAATATATCAATGCGGAGTACAATATCGAAGCTATCGTAAAGATTACTTTTTTCATAAACAACAAGTCGACTTCTGGAGCGGTTTTTATAGTTCGATTTTCTTAAGTATTATTTCGATGGTTCGCGCTCCGCGAATTTCTAGATATTTATTCATGTGTACAAGTGTTATAATCACATATTAAAAATATTAATTTTACAATTTACATTTATATTTGACAAATGTTGAACTTTTACTTATTATTGCATTTACTTCTTTTCAATTATTAAAATAAATAAAATGTGCAGTAATTTAAAATTATAGAATTTCAAAAAAACTTTTACAACTAGCTCAGCTGGCTCTTGAAGTACAAAGAATTATATTAAATAATTGAATTAAGATTTTTTTATTTGTGCCAATTATAAATTTATCAAGAAATCAAGACACACGGTCGTATCTCACGCGAAAAAGATTCACGTGCAAAAGAGCGACCGTGTATCTACACGCAAGCCCGTGAGTTGAAGAGAGCCAAGATTATCGGATCTTAATAACGCCTGGACTAATCGATTTGATAATAGGCTCAATTGATTGTGCATACTTAAATTATATCATAAAAGTATATTTGTTTTTACTCTACGTGTTCTATAAATAAAATTATAATAGTCCAAAGTCGAGATGTCAAAAAATCTATTTAAGTCATCGTCATCGTCCCCAGACATCCCAATGTATGTTACGATTTTTGGACGTTGGTTGCGTTGGCGGCGCTAAGAAAATCAGCTAGCCACGCATGCAAATTTAACAGTTTTTTTTATAACCAAGCAGATTGTTAGGTTGCGCCGAGAAGTGTAAGTTAGCCGCGCTTGTAAATTTGACAGTTTTACATATTATGTACAAAGAAATTTATTATTTTTAAGTGAATATCTTTTATATTTCAGTGTTTTATATTTAAAATATATTTTTAATAATAAACAATAGAATAGAATAAAGGAGACCACAAATTAGGTCAAAAAAAAAAAATGAAATGGACAACGACTTCATGGATTTTGATGAAATTTGTAAGGAAAGTAGTCTAGGGTGAAAGAAGAAAAATGACCATAATGATTTGGTTCAGGTGCCATGATTCCCGAGTAATGGCGCCTGGAACTGGGTTCCTATCCATGACGGAACTTCCGGGCGCCAGTACTCGGGAACTATGGCACCTGAGCCAAATTGTCATGGTCATTTTTCTTCTTTTACCCTAAACTACCCCTTCCCTGCAAATTTCATCAAAATCCATGAAGCCGTTTTCCATTTCGTTTTTTTTTTTTTTTGGTCTAATTTGTGGTCTCCTTTCCTGCATATCTTATACATACTTTTCCACTCTCATCCTTTCAAAAAAAGAAGAAATAAAATGGATTATTATGATTTGGGAATCAATACTTAGTGGCTAACAAAATAACAAAATATAAAGATGAAAAAGATTTACACAATGAAATGCGTGCTTACACAAAGCTACTAACATTTGTAATTGTCCTAATAGCAAAAATGTCCCAGTGACATCACAGTGTAAATATAATAGTCATTATGATCTCATTGTGGTGTCACTAGGACGTTTTTTGCTATGGGGGTGAGAATCCATTTCAGAGTAAATTTACAACAATGTTTAATGTTAACAATAATAACTCATATATTTTAAAAAGTTAGATTTTAATTTGCAAAAATTTTCACATTTGACAATTTTTAACAATGACAATAAATCACAGATTGGGAAATCTGGAATGAATCGTCACTTTCACCACAACAACAATTCTATGTTAAAAAGCGGTATAATACAAATTAGCGAACGCCCAAAATATTAATTTTTTTAAAAGTTTTGTTAATATTATTACAGATTAATAAATAACAGTTAGATATAAGAGACAAGAGTAAAAGTTATACAATTTTTTGTGGAATTAAAAAAGGCATGATATCTATAAAAAATTACCTTTTTAAAAAAAGATACAAAAAGGCGCCAGGTATATGCGATTGTTAGAACAGTGTTGTATACATGTACATAAAATACTATAGAAAATATTGTACATGTAACACAATAAATATAGAACACATGTCATATTATATTTTATATATAGAAAAAACTGTCATATATTTCATCTATTAAAAAAAGCTGTTGTATATTATATTTGTATCATTTTATAAAAAATATAATATCATAAAATGGCGCCAAGTACACTACAAAAGTAGCAAATTGTTTTATATTTCATACAAAAGGTATATTATTAAATTATTAAAAGATTGATGCAAATAAAAATTTAAAAAATATTTAATGCAAAAAACATGTTAACTAACATAATGTTAATTAATGTCTTATGTTTAATATTAATGTAAACGCATATTAGATGTGTTACAGTAAATAATTAGTAACACACAAAAGAAGATAATCGACAAAGAGAGAAAAACACATTTTATAATCATTGATGAAATACTATATCGGAAACTCGTATTTTTATCTAATATTAACATTGTATAATAATTAAGTATATAATATTAAATTACATTATTATTTTTATAGTCCAGATTATTTGAGCAGCAGATGTAGCAGCGCGCCAAGTCTTTTTACATTAAACATTTTTTTTTATTTTTATTGGCACCAATTTTTTAATAATTTATAACACATTTTTAAAAATTGAACTAAAGACGATTATTCGTATTGATTTGCGTTCTTTACTGAAAAACGACTTAAATATTGAAACTTACCAGCCACAAAAAGATTTCCCAATGTCCAGAATGCCGCCATGAAGGACAGCATGGAGCCGCGCTTAGACTTGGGCTGAAATTCGGCAAAGTACGACCAGATGACCGGTCCGCTACCTCCAAGCCTAGAACATTACTAAATTTTTCAACCTTTTCGTTGCAGAGAGAAAGAGAGAGGGGGGGGGGGAGGAGAGTAGAGCACATGTAAGATAAACAAGTAACGCTAATTATCACGATTACGTATTAATATTGATACTTACGCTGCACCGTTGAGAAAACGGAAAAACATGAAAAGTTCATATGTCTGACTGAAACTGGAGGCGACGATGCACAGGGCGTTCATGAACGAGATGGCGATTAGGACCTTTCGACGGCCGAGGGCGTCCGCGACGGAGCCCCAAGCATACGCTCCGGCCATCATCCCGATAAAGATGATCGAGTTGAGCCATCCCTTTGCTTGGGTGTCAAGCTTTAGGTCACATTGTGCGCTCGGCAGGATGAAGGACATGGAGATTACGTCCATCTCCTCACTCGTGCTAACGAAGCCGCATACCGCGAGCAAGAAGTAATGAAACTTGCCATATTCTGTAAATGGATGACGAGAGTGTTTTAATCCATTCATTAAAGTGATAACGATAACCGCCATCTTTTTCTTTCAATCGTGGTCGCACGTGCGCGCGCGCTTGCATTACACATAATTTTAATTACCTAAATATTTATTTTATTCTGTACCATGATTTTATACCGAAATGCTACATTTATTTTACAACTTAGCACAAATGCAAATAAATATATCGTGCAGATTTTGTTTTTGATGCTAATTATATTTTACAATAAAATTAAAAAAAGAACTTACCGCTTAATTCGATGGCTTTCTCAAAATCAGCTTGAACATAGGATCCCTGTTCTGGATCAAGAGTTTTGCCCTTTAATCCGATACCTGATCCGATACCGTAAAACAAATATTAAAAATTGAAATATATATAAAATCAATGAAAAATCGTGGTTTAATCCTTTCATGACCAAATACTTTTTGCTTATAAATTTTGGAACTAAAATGTATGCCAAATTAATGTCTTTATGTCTCTCTCTTTAATTTCTTTCTAGTTTTTGAAGAATAATATATTTAAGATACGCTAGTTCCATTAAACTCAAAGAAATAAAACTGTAAGTAAAAAAAAAAAAATATTCTATGCATATAAAGATGAATGTAGAATGGAATACCGGTTTTTGAAATTTATACCTACGGGCAAGTTCGAGTTCCTTGGAACCGCAACCGTTTAGCCGCTCGTCTTTTACATCACACTCTACAATATGAAATTAAAATCTATAAAATGCGATTAACGAGGAGAAATTGTGCGAAATTTAAATCGGTACGTACTAATATTGCACTTTGTGTCGGATTCACCTTCTACCATTCTACGATGTCGGCGCGGGTGGGTGAAGCTGCCTTGGTTAAAAGAATCAGATATCGAGAGCTCGCGTTCGACGGAAAATCTCGTTGAGCGTCAGGCCGTTGTAATTGTTGCCGATTGATAGATCTGGACGAAGTCTTCCTGCTGAATCTGCGCTGATCTGCTGCTGTTCGTCGGCGGGACTGGGTTCTGTACTCGCTCGTGAACTGAAACATACCGAATAAAGATTAAACGTTTTTAACTTATTTCAAACTTATTTTTCAAAAATCAACATTAAAATTTTATTTTATTTATGTCTTGTGTATCTGTCGAAATTTTTGTTTTTATATATTATTCATGCCACTACGCTATATTCGACAAAGATAAAATTATATAAATTTGTCTAACTTCGAATGCACGTGATATAATATTCCTGAAGCACTAGTTATTAATTCAACACAGTGAACTGACATTCTTGCGTCTGAACCTGCACAATTTCACAATGAGACAATATCGCATGTGTCGCTAATACAAGTTTGAGTGTAATTACCGTGTAATCAGAATGATAACGAAATAAGTCCGAATAGACAAACTGAGCAGGAAACTTTATCGTCTGAGCCGTTTCGTGTCTTTCTTTCAAAGTTTTCCTTTCTCAATAGTAGTATTAACCAATAAGTATATCATTTTATGTTTACGAGCTTCGTATTGAATGTTAAATAACATCACATTTTTTCCTTCTGTGTATACCTACAATCTTTGATACTTTGAAATATGCCAAAATACGAGCTACAACAAATGCGTAATAATTACTCCTTACGTCAAGCAAAATAACGCATGCTTCATCGTTTTGCATAATATAAACTTTTCGTTCTCGGCTGATCTTGCGATATGGATTATGAAGTAATGATATTTACAATTTATTTGCGGTTTTCAAGATGCGTTCGAGTGTCCTTGATACATGAGCATTCGAGTGTCCTTGATACTCGAGAAAAACATCGAACGCGCGTTATAACTCTGTATCGCGATCATTTTAATTATTATTAGTTCCCACAATTCTATTACAAATTACTCTATAAACCGTCGTGCGTAACGCCTCCCGCGTTTTAATCTGCATTCGAATATAACATCATCACTAGTCATTAGTTCGATAAAATCGACAGAATCATGGCAAATTAAATGTAAATATTGAGCGAGTTATGATGTCATAAATAACAAGGAATAAAATAGCAAAAAAAACAACTTGAACCAATAAAAATTAAAAAACAATCGGCTTAAAGATTATTATAAGAGCAATAAGATAAACCGTTTTCAAGAACAAAAAAAGAAAATTAAAATCTCAATATACGCGGAGTGTTTCCAAAGTTCTGGGAATTTTGTTTGAAATTCGATAATTTATCAATTTTCGTCTATGTAACACTACACGGAGAAAATTTTATATCAAAAATTACTATGTACGACATTAACCGCGGACCATAAAGCCGCGGACCAAAAATGTTTACTATGTTTCACATATAAAAAACATAGTAAAAGTTTTTATAATTCCTTCATAGTCCGCGGCTACTACCGTACATAGTAATTTCTGATATAAAATTTTCTCCGTGTATAGTTTTTCAATTTCCATTTAATTGCATCTGTTCCAGCGTGAAATTGGTTTTTAAGCCTTTTTCACAAAACTTTTGTGGAATGTCTTTTAACCCACTAGTTTATAACACGTTTAATGAAATCGCACACCGCAAGTGGAAGTTCTTTCAACTCAGCAAACAAATGAAAATCGCTGAGTACCAGAAAAAATAAGTACGCTAGATATGAGAGTAATTCCCAGTACAGATCATTGAATACTTTTTCAGTTTGGCGAGTAGTATTTTACAGCATTTTTTATATTTACAATATTAACACCTCAGAAATATACATTGAATGTAGTTGCTTAACGACCAAACAATACTAATCGCCATTGGCCGGTATCGTAAGACAAATATGTCAAAACTTGTGCATGTACGCAAATATTGGTCAATAGTCTTTTGTTTTTAAATCAGAGCACAATTCCCAGAACTTTGGAAACACTCCTTGTATGTATATCAGAAGCTAATATTAGATGTTAATAAAAAATAATAAATTATTTAATTGTTATTACTTAAAAGATTAATTAGAGAATAGATGTACGATAGATATATAGAATCCATGTGACAATGAGAAAAAAAAAAGTTTCGACCGTGACAGGACTCGAACCTGCAATCTTCGGATCCGAAGTCCGACGCCTTATCCGTTAGGCCACACGGTCATATCGAAGGGTTGTTTCTCAAGAAAAGTATTTCTATGTTTGGAACGCGTTTTACCCTCTCGTATTATTGATTTAGCTCGGAGATTTAATAAAACTTGACACTTGAATTTTTTATACATTAAAAATAACAAATGCCTAAGTATTACTACGGATAACACGTAAAATATATAATAAATTAGTTAATAATGATACATACGTGATATAATTAATTTTTTATTATACATAATTATTATCATTTATTAGAAGAAAAGCGGCAAAACTGATACAGATTTTTTTTTTAATATTTCTATTTTTCAACAATTAAATATTTTATTTTATTAAAAGTTAATATAAATCTAATCTGTTTATAATTAGTTAATTCATTGAAAATCGATAGCTATATATTTCTTATCTTTTATACATAGTTATATATATTTTTATTAGTATTTTTTCTCTAGTACATTTCTTATATTTGCATAACTTTTCTCACGATTAAATGTAATTTAAGAAAAACCTTTATAATTATATTTAATTATAATTATATTTGTAACGAGATTGGTAAATGAGATTTAGTTAAGAAATTTGACCGGTCGTTTATATCGTCGATCTTGTAAAGAGAGAAGCTCAATAATGTAATTGCGAGGAGGGCGTTTTGCGATTTTAACACCACTCTAGAAAATGACACGACATCCTGTACCAAATACTCGCTAATAAACGAACATCACGCGCATCTTTTCGTAACGATACGAATGTTTTCTCAAGATTCAAAATTAACTGATGGTAAATCTGAACATTAAATTTCTCCAAAATCAAACAGTTGAAAACATGAAGTAAAAATTACATATTTTTTAATAAAATAGTTGATATTTTTAGTTATTATGCAATTTAATATTCATAATATTGTAGATGTTGAAAATTTCAGAGAATTCTGTACGAAAAAGCAAAGTGACCATATGTATAATTATTATCGGCGAAGCGATGTGATTGAGATATTTGCATGATTTACATTCAATTGTGAAAAAATTAATATAAAACTATAATTGTAGATAATTGCGAATATAAATTATCTACACAGCAGAAGCCGCTATCAGTTTTAAAATATCGTATTTGTGAGAGAATAGGCGAACATATGCCAACTGTGACTTTATTGAATATTATCTTTATATTACATTAGCTCGAATTAATTTATTTATTCGTAGCATATTATCACAAAACAGTAAGAAGGTTGGAATATAGACAAAGATAGATTCAAGTAGCTAATGCTATATACAATGTATTTTACAAATACATACGTACATTATTAGAAAACAGTCAAAAAGATAGCAAAGCTGTGTATGACAATGTTAAAAGATGAAATATGAATCAATCGATGAATTTTTACTATTAGAATAATAATTACTAAAAAATTTCCGTTAATTATATTGTTTAGTATATTGTTATTAGTTAAGTATATTGTTTAAATAATAATTACGTTAATGAAAATAAAATTCTCTTCCCCCCTCCCTCTCTTTCTCTCTCTTATGTCGATGATATCATTTCCACTCACACCTATTTTTCAAATATTATTCACAATTCGTAATGTATTACATACAATAATACAATTGGTTAATCATATATTAACTTGAATATAGTGTCGTCGTAATGGAAAGTTTTCTATAACTTAGCACCTGTACAAACGGCTCTTTTGACAAAAGTACAAATAAAAATCATACTTTGATATTTTCGTATACGTACGCCGTAGTGATAAGACGGATCCATTTGGAAGGTCGCGCGACGCTGAAGAGACGACGCTAATAATACGCGCGAAAAGGAAACAAGGTTGCGAAGCGTACTAGAAATCTCTTGAATCTCTCGTTAAAGTACGCTGCACTGATAGATCGAGTAATTTGTAATTATCATTAGTTGTAATTATCAAACAAAAGTGGTATAATCAATCTGACATTGCAAGAGTATTAACAATGTTAACAATGCGAAAAGAGGCATAGAATGCCTTGGACATGGCATTATAATTGTTAGACTTGGTAGCGCAAAATAGAGTTTAATATTGATATAATGTGTGTTTTAATGTTGCAGAATGAAGTAATGTTTGATCTTTGATATATATATATATATCTGACACTTACTCTGATATAGCGTTTCTTTTAATAAAATCTTGCGCATGTATCTTGCCTGCGAATGTATTCGATAAAACGTTCTTCCGTCAAGAATGCCTTTTATCTCAAGAGACTTTAAATAATGTAATTTTTTTTTGCACACTCCTGCAACTTCTTGGAGAATAATTTTTCTTGTACAAGTTTTTCCGCCGCCTTGAGATAAAAAATATTTTAATTCACTCAACTGTTTCTCGTTAAAAAAGGTGTATTACAACCGATCGCGAAACATTTCGATGTCATCAGTAATGCACGTCTCCTTTCAGCAAGTCGTTCTCGCAAAGATTATCAAGCGTCGCGGTTTGGTGGTTAAAATTGAAGGCATCGATTCTAATACGTACACAAATGTAACAACAGTAGTTTGATTGTCCACGATAGTGTTCAATAAATTCAAGGATCGCGAATCGTCAGGATATGCACTGTGCTCGAAATTATATGACTAACACCGAAATTACGGAAATCGCGATTTCTTAGCTCGTCGTCTCCAATGTGATTGTAATGTCGAATGTCAGCCGCGAATCGGCAATTTAATGATGCTTGACCCGCGCGGAGTTTGCGGACGAAATGAGCGCCGAGAGCGTTGAAATGCTAAAAGAGAGCTACCTGCCACCTCCCACTGATATAGACCAATATTATCGTCGGCGGTAGTGGCCATCGTCCACGTATGTTTCCGTCTGAGGAAGGAGGAGGAGGGCAAGGTGCAAGGATGTATCCTGCCCGGGAATGAAATCTCAAAGCTTGTAGATTTCTCGACAGTTTATTGACAAATTCAAGTAATTATCAATAATGTATCATTCAAAAAAAATGAAGAATAATCGAAAAATGGTACATTATTTCTTGTGATGTTTCTTGAAAAACAAACCACAACTGATTGGTGGATAAGTATCCATCGATTTTTCCCATGGCTCGAGTAAAACCACTTTTATGTAAGATTCTTACTTCTAACTTTCCTGAGAACACTTGATCAATTTATACAAATGCGAATAGTATCAGATAAAAAAAAAAAAAAAGATTTACGTATAATGACTGATGTATAATGCAAGAAAAAAATTATTATAATAATTTCTTGTTTCTGATGTCATAATGCACCATAGTTGCAATAAAGAAACAGGAACCTTGAGTGTATAAAAATACTGACCGCTGCGACACATGATATTTATCGCATCAAGGAATGGAAAATATAAAAATAAGGAATAAAGGAAAAGTTTTCTTTAGCAATAACTTTACTTCAGCAAATAATGCAAAAAAAATATAATAATTTTTCCATTCTGATGTCGTAATGCATTATAGTTGCAATATTATTAAGGAACCAGATACTTGTAAGATATAAAAGGTTACATAGCACCAAGACGTGAAAAGAATAAAAATACAATATAAGACACAACGAATAGCGTGAATTGAACCTACTGCGAGTATCGTTACGCGCACATGATTAATCAAAGAAATTATTATTGAACACGATCCAACCCTTGGTGGCGCACGAACGATATCAAGATCCTCGAAAGCAGTTTCAACCGGTTACGTAAAGCTGAGAAATAAATTCATGCAGCGGTTTCAACCGGTTAAAATTTAAAGAAATGAAACGCTTGCATCGCCACCGTCGGGGTGGTCACATGACACGGTTCTTCGACACTTACAGCTTTGTTTGTCGAACTTTTTTAGATTTTCATGCTAAACGAACGGTTTTAACCTGAGATCCATTCGCACATATGATTGCTGCAAATGCACACTGAGAGAAAAAAATCATTGCAATAATGCATAATTTATAGTACTTTTTGACGCTAACCATATTTTCATAGATATTCTAACTGTATAGTTGATTATATGATTAACAGTGCCATACGGTTATTATTGCTAATGTTATAGTAACAATTTCTATAAAAATGAGTCTGATTATAATTATAGTCCCATACAATTATAGTTCCAAATATCACATACTTTTATCTCAGTGCAATCGACAATTCCCGAGGTCAACGACGCATATTGTCAAAATATTTTCGGCTTATTATAACACAAGCACCTTATCACTTATTGACTTAATCAGTAAAAAAGGCGATTTTATTGAAAAAAGTATATTTACCTCATATATTATTAGCTACTATATCTCGGTATTCCAAAAAAAGTTAATGTAAATTGTACACAAGTGGGAAATTAAAAATTCAAGGAACTTCTATTTCTGTTTCAGTAAAAAAAGATGAATATTGACACAAGTTAGAAGTAATAATTGAGCAAATTTAATAATTTTACATATTTTAAATTTAAATTTTATATTGTATATTCCTTATTAATATTGAATTTCCGTTGTGAGATTTTTACACGTTGGTCCTACGTGGACTAATAAATTTAACAAAATTTATTTCTTCCGTACTAACAACCGCAGTCGGTTCTTTATGTCAAGTATGATTTCAAAATTCTACTCTTGATTTAACAAAAAAGTTGAATATTAATAACAGTTGAGAGAGAGAGAGACTGGATAATTTTAATAATTTTATGTATCTTATCACACAATTATATCACGCATATTGCATTTTGGTCAACTTTCGATTAACAGCAGTCGTAAAAATTTTCAGACGCTCGAACTTTATCAATTGTAAAGTAAATAATTATAAAAGCACTAATAAAATAATAAAAAAGTTCAAGTTAGAAGAATAATTGTCATTTAACGACATCGCTTAACTCTCGTCCACTGACATATCCATTCTCCGAGACGCGCTTAAAATTAATTATAAGTTCTAAAGAAAAAGAGTGAAACTTACAGTTTGGGTAGGTTGTGCCAAGCTTTGTGAAGTGTTCGCCCGAATTGGGGAACTACCAAAGTGAGACGACAAATCGCAAAGCTTATATAGGGTAATACTAACCCACATTGACTTTCCCCACCACCTCAATACGCGACAAATAATTTCTACTGCTTGAAGCATTGTGTTAGAATAGTATCGAAAAATAAAGGAACGCGTACACAAAGAGAGAGAGAGAGAGAGAGAGAGAGAGAGAGAGAGAGAGAGAGAGAGAGAGAGAGAGAGAGAGAGAGAGAGAGGAGAAGGGGCAGACAGCAAATTGTGGTATTTAACGACAGAGAGGGGGGTTGATCGGGATATTTCTCAACATAAAAGAATCTTGAATATCTCGATTAATTCAGGATGAAAAAACACATCCATAGAAGAACGTAAAGTTTGGATGACTGATCTTTGTTCGGAAAAAATAAATTCAAAATCAAACAAATTTTATTCTCTTGTGAAATTTGCAAATTACCGGCCACCCTGTATAACCACTATATTCCACTGTGCATTTGTTTCGTTCCGTTCCGGTTGACAAAACATATGTTCCACGCGCGCAGACGTCCGTGCGTGACGACCCGTGTTAACACCTAATTTCGCGTTTCCACTCATTGCGCAATCTTCGCGTCTCCGTGAGAGAAGACATCATGTTCATGCATCTCCGTTGATTGTACGCACCGTGCGACAGGTGTCGACGCGATATCATTGCAATTTGTGCATTACACTATATCGTGGACGCTCTATTGATAAATTAACAGTTAAACAGTGAAAAATTTATGTCCTTATAATTTATGTCCTTATACTATATATTTCCTTTCCTCAATTTTTTTACTCGCGTCTCGATGAACGGACACTATTATTATATCAAGACCGAATTTTAACACGTAAAACACATACTTTTCTACATATCATTTCTCACAGGTGCTTGAGGTGGTAGAGTTTCCTTTTGCAGGATTTATTACAATGAGCGGATAACAAGGATGTGAGGAATATAATACACACAAGTTTTATGCATGGTTTCTCACGGATTTATTTGGTGTAAAGTGTTGACCGCGAGAATTATATCCATTGCCATTAAATGCAAATGATGCATGCATGATGATATTAGGCGGTGCACCTTCGCTTTTTTCCATTTTCAAATAAACTCTTTTGACATTTAACATGCTAAAAATAGCAGAAGCAAAGAAATTATACGTTCAATTAAGTCATTATATTGTATTTGCTTTGAATATCAAAACTGCTAATTATACTCCGTTTGCATCGCATACATTTCGTTTTTTATTGAGCTTACTTCCACGTGTGCGTTTCATCCATATACGTTGATTAATGAAAGTGAATATCACCAAATCCACATTAGTTGAGTCATTAGTAATTACACAATGTTACGTATATATTTCAGTCGTTGACATTTTCCTTACTTATTCTGATTGGCCTTTTGAAATTATTTCGTCAAGTGCTAGAGAAATACAATGTCGCGATTGATTTATAAGATCAATTAAACAGAGATATGAGAGCGATTCGAAACTTGGAGGAAAATATATAGTCGCTAATTACGCAGTAGCGGCATTAATCATCTACATTAACAGACTTGGAAAAGATGTATACTGATACTGAAGATTCCGAACCAACGGAAACGCGATGTTTGCGCGTATGTTTGTCCTAAGTATTACCACAGGATTTAACCAGGCGCCAAATTGGAGAATTCAGCTTTTTGCGTTACTCTTTGCGCTACCATGAATCATCGTTTTATAATTGTAATTATATCTCAAAAATCTCGTACGAAAATATTTTGCCCGATTTTGGAGTTCTATTTCGTACTTTTCGGAACGTACATTTAATTCAACATCCGATAATTAATTCATTATCTTCTTATTTACTCGACAGTATTTACAATTTGATTAAAATTGCCTATATTAGACGAATATTGTTTAACTTATTCGTCGTAACTCATTTATCGAACCGATAGAACGACGAATACGAAAATGCGAGTTCTTGTCGTCTCTAAACCAAAATTAAATATAGCATGCAAAAATCATGTCATTGATTGTATACAACATACACAAAGACCATCATCGATTTTCTTCTCTTACCTAAAAAAAAAAATGTATTTTTTCTGCGCATCCTCTTTGCTTTAATTTCTCATTTTATATGTTTTCATATGTGGCTCATATATCAGCTCTTATAATGTGCAGCAGAAAGATTTAAATTTACAATGTAAAGGTAGCTATTTACAATGGCGTTATATAATAGCATATTATGCATGTGAATCAACAACATTCGTCCTTGTGTTGAATATACTTGCGTGTATAGCACGATGCGTACGGACTGATACCGTCTTTTTATTTGATAGTTGGCGCGAAAATACGACAATTCTGTTATACATAAATATTTCGTGAAACACTTTTAAAATATATCAATTTTTCGTAAAACATTCATAATGATATTTTGTTTCACAATTTTTTTTGTTGCTTTACAAAAATAAACGAGAAAGATTATTCTATACAACAATTCGCATTTACTCGAGGAAATTTGCAAAAAATTAAAAAAAAACATTTTTGTAATATAAATAAATATTATTTTAGGTGTATTATACAAAGATTTTCATCAATAGATTCTTATAATATAGTACTTATAAACCATGACGGCAATATTTGAAGACAAAGTTTAATACATAAAGTGAAAAAGTGGAAAGAGTGCGTTTTGGACTGCCGCTTCATCACAACACTTATCGCACGTTCCTTTATCCGGATTAACAAGTGTAATCTAGATCAATGTAAGATTAACTAGATCACGCTATAAGTGTGATGCTGTTGCTTAACTGCCTATCTTAAAATGAAGAGAACCGTTTTTCTGCGTTATATATCGCACACCGGTGTTGTAAATAAGATCACGTGTCCGATAAAACGACCATATATCTGCCAAAGTTCTGTCTTCAGAGACAGAACAGGATATCGCTATCTTTGGTGATACATTTAGCTCGAACTAGAGGAGAATGAAAAATTAAATTTCGTAAGAATCCCTCTCTCTCTCTCTCTTTCTCTAAAAAAGTTTTCCATCAATTACTCTGTTCCTTGAAACGCTATGTACGCAAGTATACGCGCAAATTCAAGTCGAATCTACGTCCGGATACGAATGTACATACGTACGTATATTCACTCGTGCTGCGCGAATTAAGCGAGTAGTGACTCATACAGAATGCTGACGTCATCATCGGCGTGCTCGAGGGGCAATCAACCGGCAAAGCAATGCAAAAACGTGTTGCAGATTGAGCGAGTACCGCGTAGCGCACTCGGTTGTGTTATACCATCGCGTAGATATCGGCATTATATCCGAGAGTAGGCGCATGCAGGAAATTCTTGCTCCGGCGAAGAAGCGCGCAATCACGATCGCCTCTCGCAAACTTTAAAGGACTCAGCAGAAGCTGTGCACGCTCGCACACTGAGGCCAGCAGCCTGTATTCATGTATTCTTGAAATTTCTCTAAACCCTCTAAATTGCTTTCTTTTTTAGACAATATGATGAACTAAAGTAGTTTATGTTCAAATAGTTTACTTTATATTAAAATATATATACAGGGTGTTCCATTTAACCGCATCACACGGTAATGATACATTCCTAAGGTCATTTTGAGATGAAAATCCTAATGCCAAAATGTCGAAACTACAATAGTTTTTAAATAAAAAGCGTTTAAAGTTAACAAAATTGCTCCGATATCGCGCGCTCAGGTGTAGAAAAAAAAGGATACTGAAGATATCTGAAGATACTGAGAATATCTGAAGATATCTTTATTACTGTGTTACATATCGTGCCTAAGAGCGCGAATTCAGAGCAAATTGATTGATCAACTCTAAATGCTTTTCATAAAAGCTATTGTAGTCTCAACATTTTGGCGTTAGAATTTTTATCTCAAAATGATCTCAGGAATGTATCAATACCGTGTGGTGCGGTTAGTACGGGATACCCTCTCTGTGTGTGTGTGTGTGTGTGTGTGTGTGTGTGTGTGTGTGTGTGTGTGTGTGTGTGTGTGTGTGTGTGCGCGCGCGCGCGTAAGTATATGTGTATTAAAAAACTAATAATCTATGTTTCACAGATTTGAAATTAAATTTAAGAAACAAATAATGTAAATTACTTCCTTCTTATATTCTATCAAACTGAGAAGAGGAGTCAAAATTAAGGCCGTAAAGTATTGTAATTTTTGTACATTGATATAATATAACAATTTTGTGCTCTGACAACTGCGCTTCTAGTTCTCTTTGTTTGTTTTTAAAAAACCACATTTCAATTTTAATGTAGATTATTAACATTTTCACGACCGTCGTATATTCAATTCTGCTCAACGCTTGGAGCCGCTCTGTTATATTGAAATGATATATTGATATAAAATGCGACATTTCATATTACACGACCTAATACAATGATGCAAAAAACAGTAAACGTAAAATTACGTGACCAGCTCCTGACTCATACCAAAATATAAACGTAAAAATACGTGAGCAGCCGCGAAAGTGTTAATTTAGACCATTCGTTTACTATATTTAAACTTTACGTCTAAATCTAATATCTGAATTGTTTCATTAACTCGGTCTTATCCTACTTATTGTTAGCAAAAAATATCGTATTAAATTCAAATTCGTCCAGAAACCTGTAAAATGTGTCTCAAGTACTTGTAGAAGATCTTACATTTCGTTACGAAATATCTGGATGTATAGATCCGGTATACAGATAATGAACTCACCTAATCATAATATCTCGAAACGGAACAGAGTCAAACTCGCGGAAGCTCATTCAACGGAAGAGAATACGAGGAAACGACGCGACTGAACCCTTCAAACACTTCATCCACCGCGGTGTCACTTGTACTTTCTACAGTGATATCATACACGCGCGACTTGGCGATGCGTCCATAGAGACATAACTAAATCACGGAGGGGTCAGTTCGCGGTGAGTATGTCTGTCAATCTGTTTCAGCAGGGTTAGTATTACTGCAATTCCAGGGACGTCGAAATCGGGCGAATTAAATCATACACATGTCTTATGTCGGCTGTAAGTTTTCCACATTTTTTTATTACCCACAAATATGGCGAGAAAACAATTGTTTCTTAAAGAAATAATTGATTAGAGAATAAATTAATTCATATTAACACGCGGCGCCAGTCTAATGATGTCAATTAAACAGTAGCACTTTAAAAATTCGATTCTTAATGATCTCACGAGCGTGTCTAGTTTTCCATCGCGAGCGATTTCTGTAATAATTAACGCGAAAAATGACAATTTGCCATACGATGCAAAAAAAGAAGAGATCGAGAATGGGCCCGACTTCTGCACTCCTACACCCTGACTCGTGTTAGATTACTGTAGAAGGCTTTATCCACTTTAGTCACCGGCTGTCAAGCAATCATCCTATTGTCGTACTGTAATATCATGAATGACGGTAAGAAAATGCTACAACACCGAGAGAGGCAGGCGGTCGTCGCGAGTTCCCCTGAAATATTGCGTGCCGTTCGCTCTGCGCTATTCCCACGGTTCGTTTTACGCCGCGAAAACCGTATACACGTATAACAATATACATCAGTTAAAATTAATGCTCAGAAGTTTTTAATTTCTAATCTAAACAGTACATATGTCCGAACAGTTCGAATTTAAATTTACTAAAATTAACAAAATAAAGTTATCAATAATGCCTTCCACATTTCCGGTTTAGAATTTTTCAGACTATGTATACTGTATTTAAATTTATGCATCATAATTCAAGATTATATTTGATAGTTTAACATATTCTTATTTTGTATTTAATTTAAGAGTTGCGTTTTATTGGTTTTGTAATAACACTGATGAAGGTCTGATGACAAGCTGAAACGTTTGTTTTTAATGTAAATGTTTAATGGTTATAAACTAATACACGATAACCTTCGCACGAATATCTGGCTGTTGGCTCTTTACGCTCCTATCGAATATTATTGATTTTAACAATCATCAGAGCCTGATACATCTACAATTTTTAGAAAATTAAAATATCAATATCAGCTTATACATTAAGCAAATTAATCGATTAAATTATAATGTTAGATTGTTTACCAATAATCACGATGCATAAATATCTAAATATGATGCATTCGATCCGAAAAGTCGGAAAATTAAGTTATTATTAATTATTATGACCTAACAACTCAAACAAAAAATTCAAATGTATGCGAATATATTTTGTGTATTCGAACAAAAAACATAAAGAACGTAAAAGTTTGAACAATTTAAACGTAAGCAGAAGTCGATTTGTAATGTTTGAAGATTCGAGCAGTTCGAACAGTGAAAAAAATTGGAGCAAAAATAGTATGCATTAGAAACAGAAAACAATTTTTTGTTTTTACAAAATTTTACGCAGAGTTGATATCACGTCAATATTGGCATTCTTCATTATATCTTCTGTACATTTGATAAACTTACAATTAGATTGCAAAATGTGTTGACGTTTTAGAGCTAAAGTTTGTTCAATCAGACCTAACAATCCAAATTGTTTGATCTATTTCGAGATCCGAACTATTCAAACTGTTCGACTATCTAAAATTTGCGATCTATTTTTATTTTCAATTTTTGTCTATATCGCTTCAATTGTCGCTTGAATTATCGCTTGAACAATTTATGATAGTAGGCGCAATAATTTACGACAACAAATAATTTACGACGTTGTACAATCAATAATGTTCTTCTTGTTACATCATTCAAGATTGTTGGCGCAGTGGTCCGTATTCTCTTCCTGTCCTGGTTTTCGTTACTCCAAGAAGCGCGACGCGGTAGTACAATTTGACCCTATCAAATCCCATTTACACGTAACTCACTTTGTCGATTATTATTCTCGTCCGGTGGCGATATTTCAACGTCTTCGGCGCTTATCCTGTATCTTGATGTGAAAGATATGGGGTTTTGCGAGGATCGCGCACTGCACTACAATAAAGTGTAGCTGGATTTAAATCGACCTGAACTTTAAGTCAAACATTGAAATTGCAACATCAATACACTATCGTGAGAAATGCTACATGGTGATTCACCGTCAATGATATATATATATATATATATATATATATATATATATATATATACATGTATATATATATATAGGGTGGTCCATGGAACTGATTGTGAGCCGGGCTCTAGCACTTGTTCTGTTAAAGATAGAAAAAATGGCAGAAACAGAAGTTAAATAGCATAACTAAAAAATTTCGAATATCTCATAAAATATTTATTTTTCGAGCACCTTACCCTAATACTTTTATACATAGATTATTTAGAAGAATCTATTTATGCGAAAAGAAATATATAATTCCATTTAAAAAAAATGCAATTGTACTTTTCTGCTGCACTGTTACTTATGAAAAAAATGAGTGGATAGAAAAATGTTTCATGTCATACTATTTAACTTTTGCCTCTACCATTTTTTTTTTATCTTCAACAGAATAAGTACTAGAACCCGGCTTAGTTCCGTGGACCATCCTCCTATCTCCCCCCTCCCCTTCCTCCCTCTCAAGTAGTTCCGGAACCGAGTTGTATTGCAATTAAAACAGAACGGACCATCACCAATCCAAAAAGTCAAGCTGTAAAGAGACATGTGAAATGTTCGCGAAAATGGTACATTAAATCCGTATCACTGGCGACAATCTAGAACTGGTTTGATCGACAACTTGGCTCTGACATGGCCACGGCGACGTAGCCGGCTCTCGTTTTCTTACCCACCTAGTATGCATACATCCGGTCGATCTGTACTCCAGCAACTTTCCTACTTCATTCATGAACGCATTCAGTGGCCTTTGAAGGTTGCACTGCTTGCAGAAGGGAGCGGTAGACATGAACGCGCGTGTTGCGGCGCGGAGATGCGGGCAGGGACGTGAATTAGAAGGGGAATTTCACTCACCCTCTGCAGAAGAGAAACTACCGACACATACACACACACACACACACACACATACACGAATTATACACAATATATACGTATGTTTAACATTTTTGTACATAGAATAAAGCTTCTAGATCTTTATGTTACTTGTTTTTACATGATAATTACATTTAAAAAACATAGCAAAAGGTATTGATCGAAATTTTGTCTCACGAATAGATTGCTTGGTTCAGGTATATATGTGTTGAACAGTCTAAGAGTGGGTGCACGCTTATCTCGTTACGCTACTATTGGCAAAGTGGCGCTCGGACCGGCTAACACGCGGACCAGTTTCAGAGCATAATACCTTCGTGGAAATGCACCACTGATTATGAAAGAGACTCGTAGAGCATTCACGTCTCACGTGGCCTCATTGTTTAAGATTTATTTGACCGCATGGATATCTTACAAGTTTTAAAGCGGAGTTCGTACTTGCAAATATTAGAATAAGTTAAAATATTTTCATAACTTTTCACACATTTTACATCTTATTTTAGTCTTAAAATAAAAAATAAAATCATATTGTACTCTAGCAGACATTTTTAATATTAAAATATAATGACAAAATTAAATTTGATTGTAATCTGTAATTTTTCATCTCCAACGGGAGCATATCTCTGATATTATTATCGATTTATTTATGATCAAAATACAAAAATTAATTTGTCATCAATGATATTTAATGATTTTAAATCAATTTGAAACATAAATTTCATTTCACGAATATTTAACCGGCTTTATTATAGAGGATTTTATATTTGATCACTTGTGTGAGTTAGCAGAGCTGCGGCTTAGACTTTCACCGTTTCTCGCGTTACTACGGCGAATAATGCATCTCTTGCGAGTATTCGCGTATAATGCGAGATCTTTTAGAAATTCAAGGCTCGGAATTCCGTGGTGGAAAAGCTGAATAAATACAGATTTCTTAAGAGAGTGTGTTATGTGAGTAGTGTTGACAAAGAAATATATATCTAATGCCATAAGATACTTGATATTTAAGCGACACAAATGCGACCCTGATAATAGGCTCAACATCATTTTGCTTGACATTTCAGAGCAAACGACTTGTACAATATTTCTTTTGAATGACAAAGGATTTCTCTCAATTGAGGAATTTTCTCAATATTTTCTCGACCAACGAAGCAATGTAACAGCCTTACGCCTTTTGCATGCACCGCGAGGTGAGACGTTTCATCTTCCAAACCCCGCGTTCCATCGAAAATTCCATTCCTCCACTCCACTCCGTGCATACAGGTAACGCCGCACAGATAACCCGCTCGCTGGCTTGCTCGCACGCTCGCACGTGCGTGAGAGAGGGTTGAAGTATCCGGCGGTGGCGCCTCGCACGAAGAAAGTTAGCCGCCGGCCGTGTGAAAAAGAAGAACAGAGACGGCGCGCACACTGACGTAGCGCGCGCGTGCGCTCCCGTGTATATACACGGTGCACGTGTCGGAGCGGCGCGGTGGTGGGGCGGAAACGTGAATGATCCATAGAGAGTCAGTACGATAGTGTGCGACGGTGTGGCGCGCACAGACGTAAAACGCGCTGGTGTGAGTATCGTCGATGATCGTTCAGCGTTGCCCCGCGTTTATGTCAGGAACTCTCAATTCTTGTATTCGATTTCGTAAACCGGAACAATATAGTGCAATATCTTTTAAGCAAATGTCACATTGCCGATACTATCTGCGATACACAAAATTGTTGTTTTTACAAGCGATATTTTTACTTTTTGATACACCGTTAACATTATTTATTTAAATAGATTTTTTCGTGTATAATTTTAGATCGAGACGAGAATTTTAGGTTAGGGTTAGGTTAAGTTAGATCAAGACAGTTTGGAACTTGAATTAGCAAGCAACATTTTTCACTTGTCGAAAGTGAAATGTTGTCAAAATGCAATGTCTTTCACTCGCAAGTTAAATTAAATTCCGATCGAATATCAAAATTGAGGGACACTGAGCTACGTCATGTAGTACTCGGCGTTACGCGCGCGTAGTGGGGCAGAGAGTCGAGAGATAAGCGGCAGTGGTAGTGATGTGAGAAACATTCGTGAGTTGGTTGGTCGGCGACATCGGCAGGCCGAGAGAGCGGAACGACGAGAAAGAGAGAAAAGTTGGAAGTGTGACGCGGAGCGAAGGAGAAGGAGCGGCGCGGCGCGGTTTCGGCTTCTTGGCATCGGCTTGATCGGCTTCAGAAATGGCCGCGGGAAAGTAGAGAGCGGAGCGTTTTGTCGCTGCTGGCAGGCAGGCTGGTTGGTTGGTCGGCCGGGTCGGAATCGGTTGGGTCGGACATTGGCTAAAATTTTTGAAAGAGCACACACGCGCTCGTTCATCCCGGCGCATCGTTCGACACACACGCGCGCGCGCGCGCGCGATCGATTCACGCAGCGATCTCGAAGAAGAGCAGCGGCGCGAGATGCAAGAGCTCGGTGCGTGATAACGATAATCTCAGGAAACTGCGTGAATCGCACGAGGACCAGGAATAGGAACACAATTATATACGATTTCTCCAGTTCAACCTGAGCGTGAGAGAGGATGGCCGGCGACGACGGAACAATGACGAACAATGAGATTCTCGGCGCGGAGCGAGGAGGGGAGGAGCAGGGTACGTCGGTGCGAGGAGAGCTGCATTCCAGAGTGGGCGGCATTCTGGAATGCGATCCCCCCGGTAACAGGAATTCGTCGAACGAGCGAGTCGCTGCCACTGCTGCCGCCGTTGCCGCCGACGACAACGAGGACGGTGTCTGCAGATATGCGGTCGGCGCTGCCAACCGCGCTATGTCTTTCTTCGAAATGTGTCAGGTATCATATCGTGTCGGCGATATATCGACTTATCAGTTACGTTTGCGTCGGTCTAATCATCGACGTCCTAATTTTCGAAATGTTCGCCCCACGGCCACATTTTCAAAATGAAATGGGGGAGAAATTTAAATATCGGACTTGTCGTGTTTTACAATGTAACACTTTTAATTGTCAAAATTCAAATTAATCGATATCATTGATTTTGTCTTTCAGATTCGACTGCAACACCTTTTTCCACAATTAAGCTCACCGCCTCGGTACAATATTCACGACGATTCCATAGAATCGACAGCGGAGAGTCTGGCCAACGATGTAATACGGTATTTGTTGAAAGAGGATATCTATCAAATGTCACAGGATTCAGTGTCTCGCAGCATGAGGCATAATGTGTATCAAATGCTCAACAAGCACAGTATTCTCTTTACGAGTATGGTGAATCGTCTAAATGTAGTCCCGGACACTGCGTATGAAACATTTATGGGAGTTGCTAATGAGTTATTTTTACACGGCGTTATCACGTGGGCTAGAATTGTTTGCTTATATGCTTTCATGGGCAGATTAGCCTTATGGGCGAGAGATAGAAGAATGCATAGTCTTAAAAAGAAACTGCCACTTTACATTTCGAGATACGTGGGTGAAAACATAACACACTTCATTAAAGGCTACGGCGGGTGGGTGAGTACGCGCATATTCGCCTTTGAAAGATGCGTAAGGTTTGCAAAATGTACATACCCCTGTGCTGTCTTTTTACAGGAACAATTATGCGTGGAGTATCCTGTGGCGGAAGAAATTAGCGGAGCAATTTGGAGGAGTCTATTAATGACCGGAGCCACTCTTGGATTAATCGCCACGATCTTGTCGGTAACTTCGTGATGGAGTTTTGCAAGATCGTGTGGTTTCAGTATGTCTTATCCAAAAAGTTTTTGCGTACTTATGTTCTACGAGGACACTTGAAAAAAAATGTGAATAGATTTCTATGATGTACGCACAATGTTGCATTTTACACGGACATTGGAGCAATTTGATTCAGATGGAACGCTTGCTACGTCTATACGAGAAACAAGATTAACAAAAGATATTTCAACGCGTTGACACACATAATTTTCATATCAATGTCACTCGGTTTAGACTCGTCCTACTTTTTATATAACTCCAGCCAACATACATAATATGAGCGACAGACAATGACGCTAGTTTCCTATTGCAATATCTTGTAACAAACTAGTGAAATTAGTGGACAGAATATCTTATTTAATTCTACAATGTGAACACTTGGTATTAATGTAATTTCTAATAATACTCAAAATTGAAGAAATTTTAGAAATTTATATGAAGAAGAAGAATCTCTAAATTTTATTGAATTTAGGTAGACATAATCTATTTATTCATAATTTATTTTAGGTAGAGATATTTTTAAATAATAAATTTTTTAAATATTTTTTTTTCAAAATTGATCACATCTGTATTTAAACTTTAAGAGATATGTAATATCGATAAAAAAGTAATGACTACTACAAACTATACCGTGATATATATTCAGATAATGGCTACTTTCTTATATGTTGATATATTCTATTACACTTGCAAAAATTTTATATGCATATTCAGAATAAATACTTTTATAAAATAATGATCTTGTAATCATTATCGAAGGAAGAGATATTAAAAAGGAATACTTGCTAGAAAGATAATTGATTTATCAATCAATTTTGCAATTTTTTAATCTTATACAATGTAAAATATAAAAAATTTATAATGTAATTTCTCATTTTTTGATTAAAAGAATACATACGTGCATTATTATTTTTTGTTTTTAATAAAATTTAGTAATTTTTTATATACTATCAAATGTTACTATCAATGAAAGATTTATAGGATAGAGCACAAGTTGCTGTTATAAAAATTTAAATCTAGTTTTATGAATCAATTATGTTGAACTATTACAAGCAAAATAATATGGAAACTTACTGATATGATGTAAGGAAATTTGTTTTTCTTTTTTTTTTTTCTTTGGAGAACCATTAAGTCCATATCGTCAGTTTTTAATGTATCATAAATTGTAAATGATAAGTTTTAATATACTGTTGCATTATGTCATGTGTCAAAGGGGGTCAGCCTTAATCATTACAGAATACTGTAAACTTTTAATGTATATATGTTTGCAAAATAATCAAAAATAATAACTCCATAAAAAAACAATTATTATTCCTATTGCAATGAACAATCTTTGTAACCATATCTATGTAAAATTACAGATAATGGAGAATGGAAAATGAGATTAACAATATTTTTGTTCACAATATTAATAAATACATTGGTTTGAAAATAACGAATCTAGCTTTTTTTCTGTAGAATATGTTACACAAATTAACAGTTTTTGAATATTATAATTAGTAATATAACTACTTTTACATGTGGATTTTACTTAAAATAATGTACTTATTTAAAGGAAGTTACATGAGAAATATTGGGACTCGTTGAATCTTACACATGTGAATTTCAATTATAATCATTTTGAATACATGATAAACATGTAAATATAAACCAATGATATAAACACACACACACACTCACACGCATAATAGAATGCTGGGATGACAACTTGCGTTTCTTTATTTCTTAACTAAAGAGAAGAATACATTTTTGTCAAGGAAATATATTAATGGTTATTTTCAACATCGTACATATCTTCATATTACTGATATTACCGAGATTTAAATCACTTTTAAGATTTACAGTGTGTGTACATATATATATAATCAACCAATTTGATCTCGAAAACGAATAATTGTTTCTTTCACACACAGACACGGATCTTATTCACTTTGATCTGAACTGAGAGAGTAAACACTAAGGAATATTATATCAACCAATTTTATCTCGAAAACGAATAATTGTTTCTTTCACACACAGACGCGGATCTTTTGCTTATTCACTTTGATCTGAACTGAGAGAGTAAACGCTGAGGAATATTATACAAAACCGTTGCGGATATTCCTTTTCGGATGTACCGCTGTTTGAATTTAAAAGTACAAGCGCAGTAACGAAATTCCAACTTAAATTCAAGTAATCATGTATATATTTGTTATATATATATATTATGTATTTGTAATGTTAACAAAGGACAACATTAAACAATGATGAGAAATTTATCCTTACAGGAATCTGATAGAGATAATAATGTACGATACTGGCTTATAACTACGTAAAGCCAAATTTTTCCTATATATTACACTTTGCTAGTAAAATATAGTCTATTTTTATTACTGCGTAAGTTTTGTCGTTTATGAAATATTCTTAAATAACAAAATAAGTAGATAAGGAAATCCTTGACACAAATTTACAATCTATTTTAACTAAAATGCAATTAAACGTCTGCATAATTGATTATAATGCTTTTCTTTTAGATATGTTTTGATAGTTTGATAGCTAAATAGTTTTTAAATTTATATACGCCATATATTTTCGTGAATACGAAGACTTACAATCGGCTCATAAGCTCAAGTTCAGGTTATGTACAAGAAATTTTGAACATTTACGAGTTTTATTTTTACACAGGATATACATACGTACATACATACATACATACATACATACATACATACATACATACATACATACATACATACATACATACATACATACATACATACATACATACATACATACATACATACATACATACATACATACATACATACATACATACATACATACATACATACATACATACATACATACATACATACATACATACATACATACATATAACATATATATATATGCATATACATATGTATATATCGTAAAGATGAATTGGGTATGAATATAGATTACAAAATCGCAAACTAGAGGAGAATTTCTGACGATCATATCTAACAATTTTCCTTACACCTAATCAAATTTTACGACTGTACAGAAAACAACTGCATTTCAACTTTTATTTCAGATCCTAACGTGCATAATAGCAAGAATCAACAATTTCTGTTTAATAAATTTTCAAAATTTTCTACTTTTACTTTCCTATTACTGACATTATACTATGTTTAAATATTATATATTTATCTTGTGAATATCTGTATCATACTAACTGTACAAAAATGGAACTCATCTCATTTTCCATTTGTATTGACAATAATAAGTAATCATTGTAATGTACATACAGCTAATAATATATATAAAACATATCGTCAGCGTTATGCATACAACATATCCATATTTAAGTTGAGAATATTTCGTTAAAAAGTTACATAGGAGTAGAGTCATTATTTTGATCATGATATGATGCGATAATATTTAAAAATATATACAAATTTGGGTATAATTATGAACTACTTGCAAAATATATCTATGCTTAAAATCAAGATTTAACAAAAAATCGAAAAATATAAAATTAAGAATGTTTCATTTAAGATGTTAAATTTATGATGTTAAATTTATGAAAAGAGAAACAGTTGTGTTATAACGTATCTTTTTTTTTACAATTTGACAATCTGTAAGGTGTCCTATTTTTACATAGAGATGAAATATGGTATACATATGTGAAAGATATCACAAACTTGGCCCCCTTTAAACTGCGTAATGTCAGTATGAATATAATTAACCGACGCATCAAATAATTCATTTATAAAAAAAGATATACACAGGAGAAAAAGAGAAAACTGGCTATATTTTCACTGTCTTGCACAAGATATTTTAAAATATATTTAACTTTCTCTTGAAACAATACACAAGCAAGAGCAGGGAAAACTCAACCATTAAAAATTGATTACATAGCACTGACGATACGCATATGGTAATTTAGTGTTTCTTAAAGATTGGCAGTTGTAGCCTGGACGTATCGTGGTCCAAAATAGAGCAAAACAGTTCAGATAAATTCATCTTAGTTGTACCTGATTTGTTTTACATTTTAAACAGCTATCCTTAAAATTATAATGGGAAGAAAATTAATAAGTTCTTAGGATTTAAAAAGCGTACAATCGACAAGTATCGATAAAATATGTCAAGTAAAATATAAGTGAACTTTTAGTCGAGTAATTTTGTATTACAACGCATGTCTGATATTAATGACGCGGCGCATTTGTTAATATAACTAATCTTCTTACAGTTATCTAAAACAATAGGGCATTTTTTTTATCAAGGATCAATGATCTACAATAATATACAACACACAGCAAGCGCAAATCAAAATATTGTCCAATCAACTTGTTGATGATCGGATGAAATTTTAATAGATCGATTTCAATATTCATCATAAACGACATTATATGTGGTGGCCACAGTGCATATAACACATTTATCACTTTGTGACATGCTCCATTTCTGTCTCTTATTAGCTCTTTCTTGGTTTATCACAGCTGGGGCAGAGGTGGGAAGGAAGAGAACTTGTGTCACACCCCAAGAAATAAAACTAGTTAAAATTCTCTATTCCTTGTAGTCCCACCATTCTTTCTCATACCCTTCGTGGACATGTTCTAAAAGCACTTTTCTTCGACTATCGCAGTATCTTTAAAAAAAAATTATAATCATAAATATAACATCTATATAACATCTTATTTTCTAATAATATGAATGACACGTAATTCTCACCTATATTTATCCTGAACCTTCTGTTTAATGTCTGCAAGATTTTCGCTCGTAATATCTCTTTCAAGATATTCAGAGAGACACTCTGTGGCGCTCTCTAAATCCTTTTGGTTATCTTCAAAGATCACAGACTGATTGTTCTTTTTCACATAATAAGCAAAGACGTAAGTGTACATAAGAGTCTGTCTACAGGAACACAAAATGTCAACTGCCTTTTTTAAAAATTGTACCTGAAAAATAAATCAACCATAAATCTGTCTGTTGATAAATTCAAGCGAGTCTGTTTAATTATTATTGTTGCACATACCTCAATCCACGACATGTTATGCTGTTGCATCTCTTCCATCTTTTCCTTCACACTGGCGTACAATTTACTCTCAAATTTCAGTGATTGCATATGATTCATATATCTATTGCAATAAAATAAATATCTCTGTAAAGCTGATCTGGATTTCTCTTGCGCATCTCTGGCTACTTTAGCTTCCTCTTCATCATAACGATTACAGTTGTACCAGCTGGAGCCATGTGGCTCCCAAGGTCCAAGACACACCCAACAAAATTCAGTTTTACAATTCTGATTTTTGCAAACCATGTGATTACACCCACCGTCTTTCTCGATAGTAACGTTGCATTTGGGACACTCTTTTGTATTAGCAGCGATCCAATTTGATGTCTCGGAATCATCATCGCACTTCTTGATCCATTTACGGAGTAAATGGCATTTTACAGGATCATGCCAGTTTTCACCACAATGAAAACAAAAAATATGTCCGCATTTGCAAGTAACAGGTCTTGCTTCTACATACTGCACTTTAACAGCATTGTTACAATCGGGAGAGGGACACCATCTCAATAACCTATTACACTGTAAGAAAGAGAGAAACATGATGAATATTTATAATATTTAATATATACATATTCAATCGTATTCGTTAAATATTTACTTCTACGAAGCTGTTAGTAATTAAGTGTTGATATTTTAGTTTAACTTTGGAATCTTTGACAAGCCGCATAACACTGGCATCATCAACTAAAATGTCACAAGCATGAGCAGCGCATGCAATTGTTTGTCCAACTCCTTCCTCCATAATTTTAGTCGTCAAATATTCGCCCCAGCAACCAGTACAAAAACGATGTCCACACTCGAGACCAGTCATCATCTAATAATTAAAAAAAAAATTATACTTTTTTATCTTTTACAGATTTCACAAAAATTATGTAAACTTACTGAAGATGGCAGGATCATAAAACAGATTCCGCATTCCTCTGTTCCATTTGTCGTTCTTTTGGACTGTCAGACAATGTAAACATATATACAATCTTTATTACACAATTTGTTAATAAAATATAAGTACATAGTCAATTACATGTATCTACCAGAGAACTTTGAGAGGATCGATTTCTGCTTATTAAAGGACCCTTTCTAAATGGATTAATGACACGTGCTTCAGCGAATAACTTTTCTTGATCGCCATCGTAAAAACGTTCCATCAATTTCTCTTTATCCCATTTAAAATGATTTAATAAAATACGTGTAGTCGTTGCTGGTATCTGTACGTTAATGCATATGTGAAATGTTTTCTTAAAAAAGTTTGCTCTATTCATAAACAACTATCATTTGTAAAGAGAATCTTACTTCGACAACAGTGTTGACTTCCTTTATAGAATCAACCATGTGCTGTACAATCTCTTCCGTGGAAAGTACTTCAAAGGGATATTCATCGACATCGGTAGCCCGCTCGCGTGGATTACCAGATTCTATTTCCATGGCAAAGTCAACATCGTCGCCACTGGACTCATTACCAGAGTCGACGTCATCGTAAAGTGTTTCTTCTTCGGAATCCATATTGTTGTGTCAAACTAACAAGTAATCTACACTGATATTTGTCCTTTTCTCAATTAATGTATGCTGCACTTATACACGCAGCACATTGGATACAAAGAATTTGCAGGAATTGATTTGCGCTGTGATAATTCAGTCAATATCTCATTCTATACGATTTCTATATACTAATACAAGCGTATATACACGATTGAGACATAAATGCACATTATAAGCTATTAATGTATTAATGTGATACAACACAAATTCATCGTATCATAGCAATGTTCACTTTCACACAATGTATGCTCGGCAAATTTAGATCTACTCCGAAATCAGCTTTGTACGTTCACAGTGTGGTAATAATAAGTGATTTGAACGAGTTGTGCGTACAATTTACAATTTCAAAAATTCGACACGCGCACCTGCTACGAGAAAACAGCTTGTTTCAGTACATGACGTCACCGTTCTCTGGTACTTTCCGAATAAAGCATGCAGAAAGACGGGAAAGACGAGCTCTCCGAGACGCACTGCTGTTAACGCGTTGCGAAATCGCCCACCGCGATAATATTTAACCTCTTCAGCGGTGGAGAAGATTGAAAAATTTTCAAACGTTTCTGTGACGGAAAAAGAAAGAGAACAAAATCAGCTGCCAAAACATCCGAAACGACTCCGGCGGCTAACGCACTAATGGCTAATCTCACGGCGAAAACGGCGGACGAAGACGTCGCTCGATCGGCAAATCACGAAATTTTATTGGCCGAACGGCCAATAACAACGTGTTTCGAAGAAATTGAGAGATTGTGTATTGGTAATATTAAGGAGGCTGTTTTAAAGCTCGACAAATTACAGACGTAAAGCTACACCGAGATATCGAGAGCGAAGTGATAGGCTCTTTAAAAGCGATCGGAGAATGTCGAAGGAATCTGCTGCGATTCGTGCACGATATAAATACACGCGCGAAGGACGAGCGTGTTGCAATTTGGATTCGCCAATTAATACGCGTTATAAAAAGGCACGATGATGCATTAATGTTTCAAAGATTCGTTCGTGACCTAGTCTCTAGTGCGCGCGAGGAAACGTCGGACTGCCAGACGTATTTCTTTGTAAACAGAAATTTTCACCAACTTGCTGATAGCGTGTCCGAACTGTCCGTTAAACTTGTGTTTCGGATAAATCACACGATAAACGAAAACTGTAAAACGCCCAGTCGCCGTTCATCTATACACTCGCTAAAACTGTATTGTTTGCATCTCGTCGAGACAAAGAAAGAAACAGAGTCAGTAACTCGAGTATCCACGGATGCGCGCGATACTCGATATCACACTTGCGGGCATCACTGCAAACACTGAGCCACGAGATCACGTCTCGCAAATATCGGGCACGCGATTATCTTCGCCCATCGCGACACATGCCGCGTAGCTAGTTTGATACACGAGGAAAGTGTTCGCGCGAATTAATCACCAAGTAACGCACCATTCGCCATGAAAGAAAGCCTTGAACGGGTCTTTAGCTGAAGCACTGCTGCCACGTCCACGATGGCGCGCGCCATCGGATATCTTCAGGCTATTGAACGACGAGCATGCCGCCGTTTCTCCCGAACTCGTCAAATCGCGACGCCGTAGCCGACAGATGAGAGTGCGCCTGGCGGAGATTGTACGAGAAATTTCGCGTGAAAGATATCTCCGCGGTGGAACGGCGCGAGATAGACCGATTCGCGAACGCCAAAAGGAATCGAAAAACGGCTGCCTACAAACTGCCGTTCCGTGAATGAGTGGCGCTAACTCCGTCGTGCTAATTCTCGTTCACGAGCGCCGTGGAGTTGGCCTCGCGTGTATCGCGCACACAGCTGACACGCAACACCACGCGACATCGCGTTAAATGTACACGAACGCTTCATGTATTGTTTACAATTAGACATTTAAGTGGAATTCGGTAAAGTTCGATTCTGATGCCAGAGAAGAGCGCTAAAATGATACTTGTGTGTTTTCTTTCGTATCAATTGAGGCATGATAATTGCTTGCATTTTTCACGGCATCAATGTTAAATATGCCGGATTTATATCGATTGCAAGCATTTATGTTTGTATATTTATGACTTAACTGCTCTGTAAATTTTACTATTTTAATTCTTTTACTTTAGCGGAGTTGAGTAAAAAACATTGCAATACATGTTGTATGGGATGACTTTTCGTTTTTGATATTACAAAATTAAGGAATCGTTTAATGGAATAAATAACATATATTAAAAGAGAATATATATATTATAAGAAAAAATATATATATAATTAAAATAAATAAATTATTAATCTTATATGTATCTTATTTATATTGATATATATATTCTTTGTAAAATTATAAAAGAGAAATTTGAAATTTTTGTTAAAGATAATTGTACAATAATTTCTGTAGCATAATGATTTATTGTCCAAATAGTAAATCTAGAATTTTTGTTGATTGACACGTGATTACGCCTATATGTGAGTAAATTGACGCACTCAAGCAACGGGTGATAAGACGAAAGTTGTATTGTCACGATAAGTCTTTAAGACTAATCTAACGTTTAACTGTTAATATTGTGACGAATTGGACCACCTATGAAAAAAATGAGTCTGCCCACCGTGAGTGATTATTGCCTGCTGGAAAAAATTGGCACCGGGAGCTACGCGACTGTGTACAAAGCATTTAAGAAGGTACGTGCAGATTTAAAGTTCGGATCGAAAACAGCATGTATTTTCATAATGACAGTAGTATTATAGTTATTGTCGGAAATGTGCAGTTCTACGCCTATATGTGTTTGGGTTTACTTATATTGTCACATTATATATTTTCATATATTTTTCGTGTATATAATTTACAAAAACATAAATTAAAAAATTATCGCCGCGGTAGCATTACATGGTAATTTAAATACTGTGACAGATTTGCTTTTTTTGATATTCAACTTTCAAATGACACATGATTCCGAAAATTGTACGAGACATTTTACAATAAAATATTAGTAGAGATATTTTTTCTAAAAATATTTGATATTACACAATTTCTCGAACATGAAATATATCGTTATGGTTTTATAAAAAAAGATATTTTAAATTTTTTCATAAAGATTTAACACTACAGTTACAGATTTTGAAATTTTTTAAATTATTGCTTTTCAATGATTTAGGACAAGAGTCGAGAAATAGTTGCTATCAAATGCGTGGATAAAGGCACGCTCTCTAAGTCAGCAATCGACAATCTCCTGACGGAAATCAAGCTGTTGAATGTCCTCAAGCACGAACACATCGTAGAGATGAAAGATTTCTTCTGGGACGAAGGGTACGTTATACACGAGATTTTACGATATTTTATACTTTATTAAGAAAATGTCCAGAATGAATTAGATTAATCGCAATGTTTGAAACAAGAAATCACTTTGATCACTGTGCGAACGTCTTGTTTTCTGAAAAAAAAACCTATGAATAGGAATATATACATCGTCATGGAATACTGCGACGGTGGAGATTTATCGAGTTTTATAAAGAGAAAACACAAGCTGCCCGAAAACATTTGTCGGAGGTTTTTGCAACAACTTGCACTGGCGTTGAGATATCTGCGCGATCACAATGTTTGTCACATGGATCTCAAGCCGCAGAATTTATTATTGATGAGAAAACCCCAACTAGTGCTTAAAGTTGGAGGTTGGTGATCAGTACATTTCCTTTTTTTCTCTTTTCTTCTTTTTTTGAAAGAATTTGAAACTTGTATTTTAACAAAATAATATGCAACGGCGATTTACTTATTCCGCGCTATTTCAGATTTCGGTTTTGCACAATACCTTTCGAATTCGGAACACAAATTTGCGATACGCGGCTCGCCTCTTTACATGGCGCCCGAAATGCTGTTGAAGCACAAATACGACGCTCGCGTCGATCTGTGGAGTGTCGGGGTGATCATGTACGAGTGCCTTTTCGGGAAAGCTCCGTATTCTAGCAGTAGCTTTCAGGAACTAGCAGAAAAAATCAAAGATTGTCGACCTATAGAGGTGACTTAATTTGTGATAACTTTTTTTACTTAAACCTGCAAATATATACAGCTTGCTTTTTTAAAATCCCCAATCATTTTCTTTCTCCCACCTCGGGTTTTTTTATTTATTGCACGAATCGTGTTAACTCTTTCGGTACAAAGAGTGATTGTAGTCACTTGTCGAGCGGGATCTTGGTCTATGGAGTGACTACAATTACCTTTCGGATAATAGAGTTACTAGGTACGCGTAAGATATGTATTTTTGTGTTTTGTAATACATTAAATAAAAAAATTAAAGAAAGAAAAGGGAAACAGTCAACGTAAGGTAGAAATGCGATAAATAACAGTGTATATTTTACAATTCACAAAAAATTGTTTGCAAATGTTTCGACCTATGACTTAGGTCACTTTGCGTTGGCCCTTCGTTTCTTCTTTCCGTCAATTTGATAAAACTTGAAAAGTTTTGCCGCCATCGTTATACGATGTCGCATTAAATAAGTAATTTAATAATGTGCAAAGACTGTTAATTTGATCAGCGTCGTATAAATATTATGTACATTAATTCGCGTATGCTAAACGTAATTTTTAATCATGAGTCATCCGTGAATGTTATTTCGTAGATTGTTATTTCTAGAATAATTAACATTATTCGTAGATACCGAAGGCGGCTCATGTGTCGATGACGTGCAAAGATTTACTCATGGCTCTATTGAAGCATAATCCTAGCGATCGGATAACGTACGACGAATTTTTCGCGCACGATTTTTTGGACCTAGAGCACGCGCCTGCGAAAGAAAATTATGATAAGGCAGCGGCGTTGGTGCATAAAGCTGTTGAAGCGGATGCTGATAAAAATGCGAAGGAAGCATTTTATCTTTACTGCGAGGCTCTTAGATATTTTATTCCAATTTTGATAAGTAAGAACGATCACATATAAAACTTGTAATTCATTTATAGATGATTGACGACTTTCGGTTAAAATTTTTAAAGTTTTTACAAATACATATTATTTATAAATTTATTGTAAATTACTTTGTTAGATGAAAACGATTTAAAACGAAAAGAAATATTACGACATCGTGTGAATGATTACATAAGGAGAGCAGAAACGCTTAAAGTGGCATTTAGAGACGATAATGATGAAAAACATCCGTCTTCCGAAAATAAAGGAAATACTTCACATTTGCAAAGAACTCCGTCCTTAGAGAGAAGCTCAGCATTCGCGTATAACGAATTGCGTTTGTATCATATTAAAATATTTTAAGTACAGAACTTATTTCTAGAAACTTTACGTATTTGATTATTTTTTACTATTATGTAAATGCAACAAATTAGGAATATTAATGTTATTAATTTTATTTTCTCACTGAAGCCGTGTTAGATTATGGCATCAAAAACAAGTAATTATTTATAACATTTTTTTTAATATATATTAAAATAAGTTCCTTTTTTACATGATATTATTCATATTATAAAAAAAAAAAGATGAATTATATCTCCTATTATCTTCTACGTTCAATATTATCCTGCAATTTAAATACATATAGTTTAATTTATATGCATTGCACTTAAATGTTGCGATGATGGTTGAATAAGATTTATTAATTTGTGAACAGAATTATTTACTAATCTCCCTAAAGAAGAGTTTTCGATATATTTTACTCAACCATTTCTATGCTATCTATGGGAGTAATGACACGTGAGAAACAATTAATTTTTTTTAATGTACTAGAAAAAAATACGATCTCTTGTTTCTGAAATCATGATTCCACATGGACTGCAGTAAAGTACCAAGATTCCTAAAAATAATAATTCCAACTTTTTAACTCATAACCTTGAATCATAAATCATGAACGACAGCCATTGTTTTTATCGTAGGATGTCTCAGCAAAAGTACTTCAGGTATGACGGACGCTCTTGAAATAGGAGAAGCTGCTGAACAGTATCTTGCTGAAGGCAGCTATGCCTTGGCTTTAGAAAAATTTCAATCCTGTTTAGGTATACTTGTATCTCTTTTGGGTAAGGAACCGTTGGGCCGAAGAAGAGATTTATTACATAAACAGGTGATTAGATTAGAAAATACATACTTTTACTTTCTAGTGTGAATAAATGTTCTTAATAATAAATAGCTAAAAGCTGCTTTAGCTCTATGCACAATAGAGAAAATATTAGGAATAGAAAATTGGAATTATTTAATTTCAGAATAAGAAAATGTGGGATGTATTAACGTATCATGAATTAAAAATGAAGAATTAAGAATAACTAATACCTACATTTCGTTCCTTTGTTTGAAGTAAAATAATTCCAAATTCTTCTTCCTAATATTTTCTCTATTGTGTGCCTTAATTTCAAGATAATTTCAAGATAATCCTAAGCTATCATTTTTATCTCTCGTTTCTTCTTTCTCATATCTTTCGTGTCTTCTTTGTGTCTGTTACTTACAATAATTCTTTGAATTAACCTTTAGACAAACAAAATATAGGAATTCCAAAACTTTATATCTGAACAATATATATATTTTTTCGGCAAAAAAATATTTTTGAGAAAATTCTAAAAATAATGTTAGACATTAGCGACTTTAACGTGAAAAAATTCAAAATAATAACTTCGAAAATACTCATAAAATAGATGAGGATTATCGTCCTCTTTATGCCATGAATTTATTTTATACTACTTGATTTTGTATTTACAGAGCTTCAGAGCCTACGATACTTTAGATTCACAAAATAAATTTCACAAAGAAAAACGAAATTGAAGAAAATTTGCATATTCATGGTTTTGGCATGAGGGCGGGCCATATATTATCATTGATATGATTAAGCACACACAAAAATAAAGCAGTAGAGATATATAATATATTATATGTGAATAACAATTTAACATGAAAGTATTGCAATTTTACTGTTTAATTTTGTTTAATTGTGCTACAATTTATTACATTAGTGATATAAGCAACTGAAGTGCAGTAGCGTTTTACGTTTCCGTCAGATTTGATTTTAAGTTTTTAACTTGAATTAAAATCATCTGGCAATAGGTTAAAACGCTACTATCATTTCTTAGTGAATTAAAATTCAACTTTGATATAGATATGTTTTGGACTTACTAGACATTTTATTTTAGTTTATCGAATCAAATTTTGCGAGAAATATTTATATAATATTGTCGATCAACAGGTACAGATTTGGATGAAAGAAGCCGAAAGTACAAAAGGACTTTTAGCTACTAAGGATATAGATTCTTCGCCACGGACAACCGACGAACAATGCATACTACAATAATTGATGTTAAATAATAGATATTCGATGCCATAGTAATTGATTATTTTTGTTATTAGAATTTATCTCACCGTTTTGCAACGTATAAATATACGATTTTCCACACTCTGTATTTTCTTTTTAATTATGCAAAAAATTATTTTATATTTATTATGTATCGAGATTTAGTAATCAATTTTTATAACCAATTGTCAATATCTATAAATATTTCATAAATATTTATATTTTAATCGATTTTTAAATTATTCTCTCATGGATCAATTAAGAAAATCAATATTTTCGTAGAGGATCGACTTGCGGAAGACGAGGGCGCGCACATCGCGGCGTCTTTACGACTTCCGGCATGGCCACGTGATCAAATAACGGTCACTGCTGCCCTTCCATTTTGTGGAATGGAAAATTTCTGAGCAGCACCTCCCCCTTTTGTGTATGTGCGTGTGTTTATATATAAAATGTGTGTGTGTGTGTGTGTGTGTATATATATATACAAAATGTATGTGTGTATACATATGTAAACTTCTTTCCTCTTCCCCTCAAACGCCCCTTTGCCCTTTGTCACTCGCCATATAAATCCCCACCACGTCATCACCGGCGCTTATATACATTCTCCCACTCCTTTGAAATTCTCTTTCCCCCCACCAACAATCACGAGATACCGGATGTGCGGCAACGTCGCAACCGTTAAGTACATAAGAACAAGGGGGGAGGGAGGGAGAGAACAGACAAGTCAGGCATAGGAGAGTACGAGAAAGAACTGGCAACATGTCCACATTCAAATCTGATCAGAATCCCAGTTGGCTGCTTAGTAAAACAGTAGAAAACGCGAAACGGCAGAAAATTGCGGCACGCGATTCCCCAAAACAACGTATGTCTTGTGTGGGTATCGCAATGTAATATCACGTTGAACGAAAGGACGCCGTTGAGCGCGCGCGTCAACATCAGCATTGACGGTGTGCATGTGTCTGTGACGGTGTTCAGTTGTTCCGTAAGGTATCGGCGACGTGTTTTCGCGGTGTTCGTACGTTCTCTCTCGTTCTGTCTCACGCTTATCGTCTCGGTTGTACGCGACCCCAGCGCAGGCACTTGGAACGGTGTAGCGCAACGCGACTAGTGAATCTCCACCAAAAGCCGCTGCCTCGTGTACTTTAACGTTGACGCGGCGACGGCGGCGGCGGCAGCGGCGGCGGCGGCAGCAGCGGTGGAGGCGGTGACGGCAGAGGTGTCGACGGCGCGGCGGCGATTCTTACTACCTTCCGGCCATTTCGTACAAATTTTTGCGCGCGCCCGCGCTCGTTGCCTCTCAAGCGCACGACTTGATGTAAATGGTACAAGTGTGCTGTATTGTAGTCGTGTCGCGAAGAAAATTCCGCACGGCGACGTGGAATTATGTGCATGGATATACCACTTGAAGAGAAGAAGAAGATGGGCGATAAGAATATCGACGAAGACGTACAGATTATCGAGGCCCACATTTACAAAGGTAAGATTTAGAGGTTAGGTGGGTGGCGGCGACGGCGGCAGTAGCAGCGCGATGGTGGCAGCGGTGGCAAACTCGTGCGTATCTTTATTCCTCCTCTTTCTTTTCGCCCTCTCTTTTTCTCTTCCCCTTTTTTCACTCGCTCACTGGATGTACGATCTTATTGTCCTCGTTTTTCTTCATATTGTACACATTCGCGCTCTCTTTCTACAGTTAATCGTACTATTCCGTTTATATTAGTATCCAAGAGGTGTATGCTTCTGCGAAGTGTATCTCATCATACAGAACCGGCGTAACGTGCCGGCAACTATTCGTTAGCAAGGACGAAGTCTGTCGTGATAACGTTCGATAACTCAATTAAACTAAACTTAACGTTATCATATATTTATAACATAATACCAGTATAGTGAACTATTTTAAAACCAAATATTAGAAAATTATGTGAATAAAATATCAGAAAGGGGATCCTGGAGTCGTCTGTTTTACCGATTTCTTTTAAGTAGACTACTTTTTTTTTGGCTGTGTAGAATGAAAAATTCTTTTCTGTAATTTAAAGTACATATGCTAATACAGGGTGGACGGTCGATTTGAAAGAAAAAAAAACTATCATTAAACTACACAAGGAAATACATATATTACTTATTGATTAATAATAATTTATATTTCTTAATACATTTATTTCCACTAAAAAGATTATGTTTCATTACATAACATATAACTTTTTTAACAATAAATATTATATTGCTTTCAAATTTGGCTTTGGTATCTGAATAATGAGTTTTATTATTCATCGTGTTCGTACGTTCTCTCTCGTTCTGTCTCATACGTCTCGGTTGTACGCGACCCCAGCGCAGGCGGTATATCACTGACACTGAAAAAGAGAGTGTTAATGTACATAAACGTCTTTACTTAGATTTATTTTTCAATTTGTACATTAACTTTGAATATTAAAGTAAACGTTTAGTAGCTAGACATGTGTTCCAATTTTCGGGCATTTATTAACAAAAAGTTATTATTTAATTACAAATAATTTATTTATAAATATAAAATCTAAAAATAAAGTTTGTGCATATAATCTTTCACAAATATTTAATTGTCTATTAATTAGTAACTGTTGGTTTTATTTCTGTTAAATAAATTTTAATCTTTATTATACGTATTGAATGATGAAAAAAAAAATTATTTTGATAGAAAAAATTATAGCTTCAACAATGATTATCTTTTAAACATTTAATTTGGGACATGTATTTTATATAGATTTTAATGAAATTCTTAAAGATGGGAGAGATAAAATGCTATGATTTTTTATGTTTATGTTATGCTATATTTTTATATATTTTAATATATATTATACACACATGCACAAGCATGCGCGCGCGGATACATACACGCACACGCACACACACACATTTTATTATACATATTTTTTAATAAGATTGTTACATTGTAGCGAAATTAGAGAAGCTAGAGTTGATTTTTACAAAAATACATAAATTTGTCATTTATTTATTGATTTGTGATTTACTGAGCATTATATGAGTATCTATCTGTTATTCAAATTCACTCAACATACTCATATACATACGTATTCAATTATATCAGATGTTGTTCATGCATCTGCTTTCACAGAAAACATTGAAATATCTAGGTACTTGCTCAAAGTCATTGATAACACAGGATGTATTCAGAAATCAGTTTTTATATACTTAGTCAGTTTGTACATTTTTTGAGTTTTTAATTTTTTATTTGCAACTTAATCTATTTGTATCTAAATATTTTTTTAGCAATGTAATTTATGTAAAAACTATTAACAGATCCATTAATTGTCCATCGTGAATAATGAAAGTATTTCAAACGACATTTTACAATAATTTATGCGAAGCATTATTTTTTAAAACACTATATTATTTTTTCGGTTTTGTTTTTCCAAGTTTTATTTTCCCAGTTTTTATCGTTTTGAATTTTTTTAAATCGGATTTCCTTAAATTCTTAGTTATTTTGAAATAGTTAACAGTTTGAAAATTGACAAATCCTATGAACTAATTTCGAAAAATATGTTTTCGACATATTATTTCTGGGAAATTTTTGAATACTAACAGCATTACGTGCAACAAGTTGATATATTAGCGATACGACAGTACTATTATTTTCATTGACACGTGTAAGAAATGACGTGTAATTACGATCTTCTATTGATAACGTTTTCCGGAGACAAATTCCCCTAACAAGAAATGCGTTTATATGTTGATGCACAAGTATATTTCTTAATTATGCATAATTAGTATAATGCCTCTAATCTTTATTTCATTTGATAGCCGCATTTACTTAGAAGAATGATGTCATAGTTTATTTAAATCAACCGGTAAGTTGATCTTTGGCGGCACAGAAGCGTTATATCATCGTTATAAATTGTAATTTGCAAAGAAAAAAAGAGAAAAGAAATTATATTTTTATTTAACTCTGGAATAAGGAAGATTGCAAAATTACTTTTATACATGAAATAAGTTAAATTCATCCTTCTTAAACTTGTACGTATTATCTTGATTTGTATGTACATGTACATATACTGCATATATATATGCGTTATATACTATTTTCATTTATGCGTTTACACAGCTGATCGGTTATCACATTTTATCGATTATCGATATAATAAAATTATGTTTGCCAAGCAATACAAAACATATATATATACATGTCTATCTACTAGATAGCGTAGGTTTGTTTAAGTGATATAAAAAGTATGACATATTATTTTGGAATTTTTATATTCACCATAAAAAATGAACACGAAAATAAAGTGTGCCACTTTTAAATTTCACGAAATTGCCTCGCGTCGTGTTTCTCGCGCCATTATTGCGAAAGTATGAATTTTCTATACATCCTATACTTGTCACTGCGTCGCCGTGTCTCTATGTAATAATGCAATACGTTGAACGCAGCATGTTTGTAAGCGCATCGTGTAACGCGGAGCTAAGCTCGTCCGCCGATGTGTCCGTCAGTCGGCGACTCGTATATGTTACGCGCGTTCTATGTGTACGTTATGTACTAACTAGCGAGAGTTGGGAGGACATGTGCGACTCCGCGGTACATAATGTATCCGCCCCTAGTATATAAGGGCGGATACATAAGGAGCGAGGTGTGATGTAACAAAGAGGCGACTCTACCGAAGACGGCCGAGCGTTGCCGAGTGTGCGCTCGCGCAGTACTATGTTTCGCATAAGTCGCATGCGTGCCTTCGTTGTTACATAGGAGAGCGCGCAATATACCGCGCGAACTTCGTCAGCTGCTGTGAGTGAACGGCGCCATATGCAATTTTGCGCGAGCCGCACAAAAAATTACGCGTGCGTAAAGGATGGAAGGATGTGATGGTACATCACGTCAGGCTTTTTTCACCGGATCTGGCTTCGACCTTTGCTCTCTTTACGCTCTATACCACTTCCCGCCGTAGATATAGGAAAACGGGGCGAGATATGACCTTCATCCTGTTGGCTTTATCTATCGGCCTCAAGACGGAAATGCATTTCATTAACGTTCTATTGCGAAATCTATTTGCTATACACCTCGCTTGCGCACATATTAGACTCTACTATATTGCGTAACAATTGTTCATCAAGCTCATACTTTCGCAAAGTACAGGAAATAGAACGAGAGCTATTATCGCGTAAATAGAGAGCTGATGCGTGTGAAAGAGGAAGAGAGAGAGAGAGAGAGAGAGAGAGAGAGAGAGAGAGAGAGAGAAGAGAAGACAAAAAAGACAGAGATAGTCAAGTTATAGCAGAATGTGAATAGATTGAAAGAGAATATATATCCGTTCTCCACCGCCATATTGTACTTTTTAGCAATCCCTTTACCCCTCGCGCCATCTATGCACGCCAATTTTCCCCCACCCATTCTATTCGTCCCCGCCTTCAGTTTCACCCCACTCCTGAATCAAATGTGCTTTTGCTCGGCATAGCAACAGCAGCGATAGAGGGCTACTATAAATAGATCGCTACGACCTACAATGTTGCCAAAACGACTGGCCCAATGTGTATTGCGATCAAAGTAAACGCCACCAAGGCCACGACGGCAACGTCGCAATATTCGATTTAGTATGATCTAATCAGCCATATATTTGCGTCATATATGTTGTTTTCAACAAGGAATTTCATAGAACTTTGTGAACTTGTGAACTTGCAATGTGTATATAATACGCACTGAATAAATAATGACGCATACATCTATATGCGAGTACACTAAAGAGAATTATTTCAGAAAAAAATATGGAGCTTGGATATTAAAAAGGCGTTAAGAAACTTGAGCTTACACATACAATTCATGAACAATTGAAGAAATATATTTGCAATAGTCCTTTTTTTTTTATTTCAAGTTTCTCAAGTATCGATCAAGCGACGTCGCTTTTCCGCGCGCATATTTCTATGTATTCGTATATATGGTTGAAAAGTGAGACGAGAGAGGGAGTGGGCGTGCCTGGAGCACGAGAACTGGCAACGCCGCGCTCGTAAATCATGATTAAAATAATAAGTATAATACATATGTAGTATATAAGGCGGCCGGGTTTATGTATGTAAGAGCTGCGCAATAGCGCAAGCGGAGCCAGCATTTGGCTGGGTTCTGCGCAACTTCGGTACTCCCACCACCCTTTACGTGGTCCCCCACTGCTGGGGCGAATCGTTCGGTGAGTTGAAGTGATGGAGAGCAGCGAATCAAGCGCGCGAGCGTTAGAGAGGCGGGGGAGTAGGGTACCTGAAACCACGACTATATACCCCCGCGTGCGTTTACCAATCTTGGCACTTTGCCTGAAAGAGCATATCGACCGTGCGACGTTGTCACATCGTCCGGCGCGATCTTACGCGCCAGTCCTGGCTACTCTTTGAGTGGTATGTACCTAGGCTCCTGCAACTGATCCATGTTACACGATGCACGTGATCCAAGTCGAGCGCTTGCTCTGTTTAGCGTAGTTTACTATCTTTTCTCAGAAAATTTGAGATTAAAAGTGAAACATTTGCGCGTGAAGAAATAAAATCCTTTTCAGATCCGACATATATATATAAAATAATTGATGTATTTATTCGAAAAATAGCAACTTTTTTGTAAAAGTTTAACACTTACAATGAAACGACAAACACGTTGGTTTCTTTTCAAAGTTAGTTGTGTAGTAGTTTTTGAGAGCTTTGTATCTGTCAGTTGTATTTTGCATCGCAAAAGTATTTCTTCAACTAAAAGATCTATTTGTAAAGATGTATTAGCAATATTACATGAGTATTATAGAAGATGACTTACATATGATCATCTAATAATTCAGAGTTTACATATTACTTATCTAGAATTAATTGGATCTGCACGAGATTGAATTTTGTCATTCTGTGGAAACACATTTTATATGAAAGTGTATCGCGAAACAAGTAATTTAATTATAACATTAAACTATCTATCCACATCGATCGATCGGCTTTAGGTATTGTTCATCGCCAAGTGCATTCGTCTCGATTTGCCTCCTTACGCTTCAAGTAACACAGATAATAGAAAAGAAGTGAAAAAAAATCGCGGGCGAGTATCCTGTACTCATTCACATATACAGGGTGTCGCAGAATTAGTGGATCACTTTCGATTATTAATTCGTATATATACTCATTAACTAGTATTTTTCCAAGTGTCATACCAGCAGAATTACAAGCACATTTTCATGCAGCAACGCGCGATTACACGTGTTGCGTTAAGATGTTGCGCCGTCACTATAAATTGAATAATGTTTTCGATCTTTGAGCGAACAACCATACGGACTCATAAATATCGTAAGAATACCGGATCCGGTTCGAATGCAGTCCGCGGAGGACGACACTAGCGAATACATACCTAGCCTAGCACGCGGTACAGTCCGCGTAGAGAGTGTTGCGGCGGATTCGCGTGGCGTTTGTGGGCTAGAGACCGTGAAAATGCCTAGTGTCCTCGTAGCGAGCGAATAGCTCTCGATGTTGCAACACGGCCTATCACTCGGACGGCCTGAAATCGAGGTCCGCGCTGAAGACCTGGGAGAGCTCGCGCGATAGTATGGCGCTGTCCTCTTTCGAGAGCGTCGCGATCTCTGGGAATGCTCCGATGGTCCGCAGAGCTCCTACGCCCGGACGAGAAGCATGTACGTAGTCGACGGTGGAGCGATACCGTTTACGTACCCCGTTCTCCCCTTGTTTCACCTACACTTACCCTCGGGGTATCGAGCGCGATAGTGGTGGCGCGGTAGCGACGGCGGCGGCAATGATGATGATGAGAGTCTTTCGCGCCACCTGGTATAATCGTGTCGGCACACAAAGTGAAACGTCGTCATCGTGCTCATCAGGGGAAAGCGTGAAAGCTACGAGAGTCGAAAACTGCTTAGAGGGACAACAACTTTCCCGTGTGTGTCCGATTGTATTCTTGGCTGTCCACCATTGATACCGTCATCCTCCTCTTCCTCCACCTCCTCCTCCTCCTCCTCATTTCTCTTCTCTCGCGCCTTTTCTCTTCCTCTTGTTTCTAGTCGTGTAACATGGATCGCGCGCGATACCGTCGGCGGTGTTCGTAGGTGGACGTGCTGTACATTATAACCTCAACGAGGAAGCATTGTTGGCGTGTGTCAGACCGTCCAGCTACGCATCGAAATGTGATTTGGGCGCATCGAGTTTTGGAACATTCTCTTGACCATCGAGGATGAGGAACGGCTTTACGGATATACCGGTCGCGAGTGCTGACAGTAGCACGGACGCCATATGGCTCGAGAAAAACAGTCCGTCGCGGATGGCATCCGAGCGAGTATCGCTTAGTGAACAGCTAAATGAAACATATTCGTTCATTAATTCATTCAGTACGTCTTTCCTTCGTACACACACATATATATATATATACACACACATATATATATACACACACACACATATATATATACACACACACACACACATTTTATATATATATATATATATATATATATAATTTGAGCCACGAAAAGCTTATATATATATATATGTATATATATAAGTGCGAGAATTCAATCCTTTGGCTATTCCAGTGTTTTTTCCGATATCGTAGCATGCGAAAATTATGATTGCATTTTGCTATGGTATTAAAAGTTAAATACGTCACAACTATGTATACCAATTTCGATCGTTATATGGATTTACCGGTATTCGAATTGATATAACTTTTGATAAAATTTCCAAACTGACATGTAGAATTTTGGTACTGCTGGAATGTTTACGCTGCAGTTTGTATTTCTCATCATCGCGTCGCGGCATGTCGCGCGATGCGCAGTATCGTGAAACGCGCGGTATCATCGGACACGCGGTGTGGCGACATGCCCGAGCGTAATTTGCGACTGATCGATCAAGGATCTTTAATTAATTGAGACTCGTCACGTGCGCAGTGTTTGGTTATCCTACTCTTTGACTTTGCATGAAAGTGTGTTTATCCCCGCGTTTGTGCTCTATGTGCGTACACAAAGATTTTCAATTGTTAAAACGTGACTTGGATAATAAGAAATTTAAAGCGATGTGCGATTTGTCACTTTTGCAGCAAAATCCTATAAACTTTCCATAAATCTTGAAGTGCGCAGTGGAGCAAAAATTGTGGAGCAAAAATTGTGGAGTAAAAATTAATTGGCAAAATAAATAAATTTCAAAAATTAATGTAAAAGATGGTATTCTGCAGTACTTTTCATATTTTTTTATTCGATTCTGACTTGATTTTGAATATGCACAAATTTTTAGTTTAGATACGCAAGATATACAATAATAAGTTTTGGAACTGATTTATTATATCTGCGCACTAGTGAATTATGACAAGAATTTTCAGCGATTGCGTGCTAATGACAATTTTATATTAGCTGGAGTAATGATGGGATCGAAATGTATTATAATTATTTTTATATTGACATATTTGTCTATGTGTTGAATATATTAGACGCATTCATAGTTTAAGAGTATTAAGAACATAGTGATTGATAAAATGCATTAATGATCGAAAGAATAATGAATAATGCGAATAATTTTATAGTTAAGAATACAAACGGCATATCTATCGGCAGAATTTCTTGGTTTCTTGATTTTTTTGATATAATAAAAATCGCAGGTATTATGTACATATTATTTTAATTTTTCTCTCTTGAAATATTTTTTTTTAAATCTCAAACATTCTTCAGATTTTGATGTCACAAGCATCCTTTAGATCTCTTTAAATTTGTCAAATATGTAGATTTTTCCTTCAAGAAATTAAAAAAAGATGTATAAATTCTCTAATCTATGCGTATAAATTGTACGCAATCTTTCTGCATATTAGCAATAAAAAAAGTTTTGTCCTTTCAAGACTGTGACTTACACTTTATTCTTTTTCAGCTTTCGATAAAGTCGTCGTCAAACAAGAACGTCCAGATGAAGCGGAGATCCGTGAATTGGCTGCCAAAATGGTGGAAGCAAACAAGGCGAAAATGTTAGCCAATATGCCTGTAGCGCAACAGCAACAGCAACAACAACAGCAACAACAACAGAGGCCGCAATGTCTTCTACCACAATCTAATTTTCACGGTATCCTCGGGTATTTGAACAAACGGCCAACCGACGGACCGTCCGTGCCGAAATCGCCATCGACGAGTAGTTTGGAAAGCAAGGTACCGTCGCCCGACGACGACAGTCAAAGGGGACGATTCGGCTGGACGAGCTTCGACGATTGTCACATACCTTATATACTACGCTCCGGCGAAAAGTATTGCGCCGTACGCATTCTAGAGTCTAAGCTTCTCAACAAGTACCTGAGCTATCTGCATTCGGACATCTATAGTTGTACGTGTATCAGAAGTTATTACATTACGGAAGCCGAGAGCAAACTGTTTAACGAGATCAACGCTAAGCATTGCGAGAATCAGTTCGGAAGGGACGCGTTCACGTGTAAAGACTTGGTGGTACGACTCTCGGACGCGAAAGAGTTTTATACGTTTCTCGATGTGTGTTATACGAAACTGACCGCCGGTACCAATCCGAATGTGACGAGCGGACGTAAGGCGGAGAAATGCGGTTTTATACGGATAAACAAAGAGTCTGTGGTTCCTTATACGGTGAAGGACGGTCTGCAATACGTGCCGCTGTTCTACTTCGAGGGTGAAACGGAAAATCTTAAGCTGAAGGCGGAGAAGCTCGAGGGCTGGGATCTCTCGTATCTGAAGTTCTGCTGCAAAGTACAGGGTATACGTAATGAATTGTTCGCTAGTGAAACGTGCTCGGTGATTAGTTTGAGTGATATTAAGAGTTACTTTCCACCGGGCACCGGCTTCGAGGACTATTGGCCGACGAAAGTTATGGATTCGCAATTACTGGTGAACAGTAACGGCGGCGGTAGCGGCGGCGGATGGACGAAACAGCCGCCCACACCGCCGGCAGCTAAGCCTGCTGTGCAAAACGCGAGTAAGATCGTACCTCCAATGAACGCGCGCGCTGCACCGATGTCCACTATAATACAACGGGGCGTCGTGAACGCGCCACCGCCTTCGATGCCGCGAATAGGGCAACCGAGGCCTGTCGCAACGACACACCCCTCGCATTCTTCTCCATCGGGACTTGCCACCGGTAGGTCCAACATAGTGTCCCAATCTATGCTGAACAATGTTCAAGGTGTAGTCGCCAATGGCTGGTCAGGCCTCGTCGGTGGTCAACCCACCTTCCAAACGGCACTCACTCCGCAGGCTAATTCCCTCATACGTGCAACTCAGAGTATGCACAACGTAAGAAAATCTTCTTTTTATTAGAAATTATATTGAGAACGATGTTAATTTCACGTCAGTTTTTTTTTTTTATTATTTTTTCATACCGCATATTGCTTTAATTTTATATTATCAATATATCAAGTTTAGTTTTTCATTTTCAGCAAATGTCTATTACTCCTAAAAGCTATTCCCAGCAATCTAGAAGTAGAGCAAACAATAGTGGAACAGCAGCTCAATATCCTGGAATAACCATGCGAAGTATTGCTGAAGCTGAACCACCACCGCCTCTTGTTAGAGCAACTGTTCACTCCAATCAACCCAACCTCGGGTGTGTATTAATAGAACTTTCTGACATATAGCTTTTGACATATAAGTGTATTAAATTTACAAAGCTTTTTAAACAATTTTTAATATGTCTTTGTGTTTCTTATTAACAGTTTTCTTTGGCTATGTAGTGTTCTTACTTATAGATGGGCTTGCTTACGATACAGTAAATCTGCTAGCGCATAATAATGACTGTATAATGTCCAAGCCAAATATTGCACATTTCTTTCACGATATTACACGTATCATCACATTTGAATCTCTTTTTATTTCATTTAAATCGTTTCTTTTTTAATACAAAGTCTTGGAAAAGATGGAATTTACTCGACTTAAGTAATTGCTCAAAATAAGAAAAAAAATTAAGGCTTAATTGACTCACTCAATCAAAATTTATGATATAATAGGCTTAATGAGCCAGGTTAGTTGTTCCTTAAAGTATTATATGTTTGCAACTGACTTAATAACAGACGTTTCGATCTATGTTTAATGAAAATCTTCAGTGAAAATATTGCAGTAAGTTAATATAAAAAAAAGAAAAAAAAAAACAAATTGCATGCATTAAAATTTATATGAGAGACAATTAATCCGAAAAGACGAAACGCATGCTCAGTTCTTTGATTTTTTATTATTTTTAAGTGCTAATTATCATTTATGTGTTTAATTTAACTTACTGTAATATTTTATTATATATTAAATCGATCGCAAATGTATAATACTTTCGGTACGGGCAAACAGCCTAGATCATGAGCCTGATACTTTAATATCATAATTTAAATTATTAAATTAATTAATAAATTTTGTGCAAAAATACTGGCTAAAATTTATGCTTCTTTTAAGAGAGGGGGATTATTATTCGGTTATATTATGATTGCAATTCGATTTTGATACCAAATAATGGCAACAGCGACACGCTCTCTTGTCACTGAATTAACAGCTTTTTCTAATAAATTCAAAAGTAAAAATTTTTTTGTTAATAAAAGAAAACTTATTCTGCATTTCACACAAGTATCGAGCATTAGAATCATACGCTTATTCTAGCTCGTAAAATTGTGTCTTTATACTTGTATTTATACATAATTGTTTATATACATATAATGTGTAATTAATTATTATATATAAAGTATCTGCACCACAGCTTATTGCATTTGTACATACAACATATGATTTTTTTTTTGTATAGTTATCCCACCTATGGGAAGGATGACTGGTGAGTTTCCCTGTAAAATATATTTTAATCATATAGATTATTATAAGAAGTGAAGAAAAAGCATGCACAAGTTCGACATTTATAGTTCTTGGATTCTTTTATATAAATATCAATATTGATAATTAATCTGTACGATTATTTTTAAAGCTTTCTTGAGTGATAAGTAATACACATTGATTCTGTCGTACGTAAATCTCTTTACAATATACATTTAACATAATCATAATGACGTGGTATTTGAATAATATTTGAAATATTTAATTAATGTCCGAGATGCAGATGATGTCTGAAATAGTTGAGTATTGTTACGATTATTACGGATCTGTTTGTAAAATTCGCTTCTTTGTTTGATAGGTTTTGCATAAATCAGTTGCAATAATAATTTTACACTTTTCTACATGCTGAAGATATAACGAAATTATAGTTATTTGTAAATTGAATTGTTTTTGGAGGAAGATATAGCTAACACTGTGTTATTGCACTTAAAGATCCTGAAGGGAGAGTTTGGAAGGCAATATCTACTTTCTAATTGCAACCATGGTGCAGCAAAAAAAATTAATTGACCAAAAAGTATTACAGATGACTATTTTGAGCGAAATTTTGGGCATAAAGGACGTATTTCATAATAGGAACTAATAAAAATTACTAGATTTAGATGTATGCGTGTAAGATTAAGAGAAATTATCGAAGCAGAGTCATATTTTCCGGCAAAATTTTAAACGCATGCATCTATGAATTTAATTGCCATATCCGAACAAAAAATTGTGCAGACAAACAAAAGCTATTTAGCTTCTGTATCTATTTTTATCGTCAATTTAATTTTTAATCGATGATCTTAGTCGAAAATTTTGAATTATTTTTTTCTTATAAAACACATCATAGTTGGGAATGTTTAACGCTCGATGATTTATGAAAAAATTAATATACAATTGAATGTACACTTTTATTTTTAGATGAAATATTTTCTCAAGTTGAAAACACATTAATTTGAATATATATAATGACAAAAATACAAAACTATATTTTTATTGGATAAGAATCCAAAGTCCAGGAATTAAAAATCTAAAACAAATTAAAGCAAAATTAATTTAATTTAATATTACATAATAGGTCAATTTCCGGTTTGTTGCAAGATAAAGGACTTTTTCCAGACTTTTCCCTTTAGGGTTTCCAATTTGAATTACCAATCGTGTGTATTTTGTTACGCATCACATACCAGATATATAACATTCTATAACATTTAAATGGCTTGAAATTTGCATAAATATTATATACAAATTATCTACTGCTTGGAAAAAGCTGGAATTTTTATAAATTTTTTTTTTTTTTTTTTTTTTTTTTTTTTTTCAAAGTTTGAGTAGATATTTTGTATATAAATATATAATTATGTACAAGTTTTGCCTTGTTCTTTACGTTATAATTACGTTATATATTGTGCAATTAATTATTTTTTTAAGTAAATAATATACATAAGTAATAAGTACATTTTTTATATCACTTTATTAAATTACTTGAAGTTTGAACGATAAGTGATAAGTAAATAGTATTAAAAAATTGAAAATGATTATTATATGTAAAATAGTCAAATATAATGTAATAATTTTTGTATTTTAGGGTGACAACTACATATACAACACCTACATTAGGCGTGCCTAATGCAGTTACAGCAAATACATATCCACAGATGCTTGGCTTAAGTCAAGTCCAAGACCAAGTCCAAGCTTTGATGCCAGCACCTACCCCGGCATCAAATTTATTACATTCGCAAAGGCACACACCATTTGTACACAATACGTCTCATACGTCTCATACGAAATATCCACCTCCTTTAATACCAGTTAACGGTAGTAGCGGTAGCGGCGGTGGCGGCAGCAGCTCCAGGTATGTATATTACGAGTTTATTATTATCTTGAGGATTAAACGAAAAAATGATAGGAATTTTTATCGCAATGAAGTCACTTTCGAGCGATGAATTCAGAGTATTCTATGTCATTCACATTCACAAATTACTTTTTAGAGATTCCCGAGGGAGGAAGTCGTTAATATCAATACCAGATACGCAAATGTCGTCTTGTCACGTGCAACCGTACCAAATTCAGAAGGCACTGGTTGACGAGAAGATGGTACCCTGCATCAATCTGAAACCTTACATGTATACCGAGTTGCTGATGACGCTTCCCGATTTCGTCTCCAGCTTCTTTCCCGCCTGCAACATCGAGAATTGTAGACAAGTCCTGACAGATGTTCTACATATAGACCTGTATCAAGGAAATAGGTAAATAGACGAGTAATGCTTGGCACTGCAATATTCCGAATATTTCTATTTTGAAATATTCTAATCCTGTGAGAAAAAAAATTTACTTTCCAGACTACAAATGAAGATGTTAATGGAAGCAGGCAAGTGTTCTTCGCTAACTGAAGAGCTGCCTTTAATACAAGTTAGGAATGTACTAAAGTTCATGCCACAATTCAAATATATGTTCAATAGTGGAGACATGGTTATGCCATCCCCAGTTCATTCGTCAGAAGATCACATCGCCAAAAAGCGCCAACGCACCAGCTAGGATTGGCTACAGCCTTACTGGCCTACTTACGATTACTATCATTCGGCGTTCTAAATGCGCCGATAAACACTTGGATTCGCGTGTGGTGCAACATCGCACTGTTACGGGATGCTCTCGGGATAGAGATAAGTGTGTTTAAAGGAAAAGATTATATACCGCGTGTGTGCAACGCGCAACAAAAATACACACGACTGATAATTCAAGTTTGTGTACAGTGACACTATGTGAGCTATTTCTTTCTCCAAAGTGTATTTATTAAAGAGAATATTGACTGTAAATAAAATTGAAGCGTGCAAATTTAGGAGTTACAGTTGACAATTTAGATCTGCTTTTATGTAAAAGAATTCATTCATTTCTCGGAGCTGTTACAATCTAACGAATACAACATCGTTACAGGATAAAGTAAACCTAACACAAGAATTTTTACTTTCAAGTTAAATGTATCTTGGCATTCCACACATACACACACACACACGCGTGCACACACACACACGCGCGCGCGTGCGCACACACACACACACACACACACGCGCGTGCGCGCGCGTGCGCGCGCGACGATAAATAACACGATAGACATTACACACGCACACGCAAGTCATGTGCAACAAATATGTTTACTTTATTTCTACCTCTTTATAAGAGTGAATACACAAATTCTTTCGGGTTCCACATTTTATTTTTTGTTACACGTCAATATTTTATGCATGTGAAATAGAAAGTTCTGTTAAAAAAAAAAAAAGTCGGAGAAAGAAAATGCCGTTATCCAATTTATAAAGGGACATGACATTGCTATAGAGTTATTCAGAATGGATAACCTATTTTCCATATTAAATATATATCAATAAAAGAAAAACCGAAAAATGGAAGTAATGCTTCTTCAAGTTCCTAGCTATTACTAGTATGTATTCTGATAACTAGCTGCAAGCTAATTTAAAAGTGTTTAATTCATTCATTAATTGTGATGATCTTTATGTGAGTTTTTTATATTTTTTCATAAAATTTGTTTAATAAAAGCGTGGTACACATATATATATATATATATAATATGAAACAATTTTCATTTCAATCGTTTAACAGATGCACTATGTACAAGAGTATGGTGGACGTATCAATGGAATGATAAAATGAAGCAAATGCCTATTTAATGTAAAGAGATTGCAGTAAGCAATATTTCATGGACTAAATTGCGAAACGAATAATATATCTTGACAAAAAGGGTGAAAATACTTCCTGCGTTTATATTTTGATATATATACACACACATCTATATATATATATATATATATATACATATATATTTATGAGCAATACTTTGCAAACATTGCTGCTGCATCTTCCCTACTCACATTGTAAACTTTTGCTTCAAGACGATTCAAAACAGCACATTTTTCGAATTTTGTTACACATGATTATGTAACTAAATTTAATAATTTTCAAGCATTTGTTGATGATACAAGTGTCTCATGAGAGGGTTAGCGTGAACATTTGCCGGGGTTGGATGGTCCAACTATAAATGTAAAGAAAAAAATATATAAAAAATATGCGTGAAATTTAATATATTTATTAGAAGATTTCATATCTCTAAATATGTTATCGAGTGCAATATCTCATAGAAATTTTAGACAAAAAAAACAAAGACGTGATCCTACAAAGACGGACAAGATCGACGCGAATTTGCACAAAGCAGTAGTCGGATTTAGTTGCATATATTTGCGACTGCTTCACGCTCAACCCATTTCATAGATACGTTGAATTTATATAAGTAAAATTGAAATTGTTCAAGCTACAACCTACGAGGTAAACTGTTAAAACATTTATGTGTGAAGTATAACAAGAAAATGCGATAACGTTTAAACAAGAAAATTTGATATTTAAAATCGCGCTGAGATAGTCTTCCATGTTGGTCCATAAATTCGCCAAACTTTTGTTCGATTTAATAAATTATTTAAAACATTACCGACATTATTACTGAGTCTTCGATAATAGTAGTTTATCTTTATTTACAATAATATAAACGTAGGGCGCAATAATAATGTGCTCTACATTTCGGGACAGAATATGAAATGCTATTTTGTCTCTTCTCTGATGTGAGATAGAGAACTAAATAGTTATTATCAACCGGCTCCTTTCGTCATTTACTAACTTTAGCGTAAGAAAGCTCTAAAAAAAGTACACATGACAAACAAGTGTATATAAAGGGATAATTATAACGACTGATTCACGTCGAACGTGAATTTTCCACGCAAGGCAAAAATTGTTTGGACATTCTGTCGTAATGAATATGATATTATTTATGTTTTTGTCGTATTACAATTTGGAAGATCTTATATTGCTACTGAGAGACTCTGGACTGGTATCATTTATTGTTATAGACGATTCAAGCAAATGTAGAAGAGATTCAAAGAATGGAAGAGTAATTTACAGTTACGTGTTATAAATAAAACTTTGAACGATGATTATATCTCATTTCATTGGTATAGAGCTTTGATTATTTAATTTAATTACTATAATATTTGATGTTTTATATATATATATATATATATATATATATATATATATATATATATATATATATATATATATATATATACGTATTATATATATATATACGTACAGCAGATTTATGATTACTGTCAAACGTAGTACGTATGAATTTTATATATGCTTTATACCTCATTTATAAATGTCAGTAAAATTGTTTAGTAATTGTCAAAATTTATATTTTAGGACGCATAGGACTACAATATATATATACTTGGAAAAAGAGAACAGTATATATTGATTTTACGGGTAATTCTTTTTAGTGCAAAAATAAGAAAAAACAATATTTACGAATTTTTTTTTAATTAACTTAACAAGAGCACATATTTTGTTTTAGTTTGTGTAACCGTCTTGTAGGCGCTGTATTCTTCTTAAAAAAAACGCAAGAGATGGATCCAGTCCAAAACGTTTAGAATATAATTCTTTTTAATATAGATTAATATTTATGTTTATTTGTTAACATTTGTTAAAACAACATGTATATTATATCTTATTGCTATCGTTTGTACATATAGAATATAAGAAATAGGATTACATTAGATATTTCAAATAAATTCATGATACAATCAAATAGAAATTGGGTTTCTTAAGCCTATAAATGTCCCAGTAGCCGGTTTAAGATGATCATTACTAAAATACAATTTTTCCCATTAAAATAATATTTTTCTTATCTTTTTTTTGTATACATGATAAAGATTAAAGTCTACTTGTTAGTAGAAACAAGTCTAAAACAATAATTGGTCAACAAAAATAAACTTTTTTTTGTCAGAAGAACTTGAATGAATCTGACAGTGTACTTTTTATGCTGAAGTGATGTCTATCAGGCAAAATTATTAAGCAACGCATGGTTTTAATTTGATAAAATTTAATAATAATACCAAGCAGCGTATGCTGCTTTGTTTAAATAAAAATACAGTCGATGATTTTCTGACATATTTCGCTCGTGGAACATCTTTGTTCAACGATAGTCAATCAGCATATTATTGGGGGGGGGATTCCACAATGAATGCGTAACGTTATCTCGACGAGTCAGAACATGAATTTCACCTTACAGTGTTTTTGTTTACTGATAAATGAGAACTATATATCTGTTGTTACAACAACGAGTATTTAATATGCATACGTTATTCAACAATAAATAAAGACCATTAATTAGTATAAAAAGAATACTAAAAACGCTGAAATTGTAATATCAGAAATAGTTATCACAGAAAAAAACTGTGGATGATGAAACAAATCTAATTGTAAATTTAAATTCAGCGTAAAAATATACATTAAAGACACCAATTAGTTTTCTTGTGAAATTCGTGTTACCAGTATTATCAATTGATAGTCAATTAAATGTGTGCAAAAAATGTTGGATATACAAAGTGTCCCGTGTTGAAACTAATTAGCTGTCATTTTTAAACGCATACAGGGAGCGAGAGAAATAAAATATCCTCTAACAGAGGACATTTTGCAGTTTCATTTACGTAAACTAGAAACAATATTTTTATCATTAAATAAATGTTTATAAAATAATGTATATATTTTTGACGTGCACATCGTCAAAATTATAACAAAAATTAAGTCGATTTCGGAAACCATAAATGTAACTGTAACTTTTGTTGCATAAAGTTTTTTAGTTTCCAAAAGTGACTTAATTTTTTTTTGTTATAATTCTGACGGTGCGCTGACTTCGAAAATATAAACCATTAAAATGAGCAAAATTTGGCATTTTTTATAAACATTTATTTAATGATAAAAATATTTCCGATTATTTTTAGTCTATAGGTAAATAAAACTGCAAAATGTCCTTTGTTAAAAAATATTTTATTTTTTTTGTTCCCTATGTGCGTTTAAAAATGACAGCTTTCAGTTCCCATGGGACACCCTGTATGTATGTACGTACCTGTATCTGAATGTAATATGGACACGCAGAAAATATTTGTTAAATGAGAAATTCAGAGTATTATTTTTAAAACTGATTCTTTTCAATGCTGTAAAATATTATTTGCTTTTAATGAAATTGTTACAATGATCAATCTAAATTGTCTGACATAATATAATCTCAGATCATTATACTAATTAATTGTAATTGAATATTTTGCATCAACTCTTAATTCTGTTATATGCAAATTCAATTTTTTAAAGTTTTTTTTATATTAATTCTGCGGTTCTTTAATATGTTAATTTAATGTTAATTATTTACACATATTTATAAATATTAAATAATAACTATTAATATATGGCCGGACATTGTCATTTCATTTTATGCGTCTTTTTTTTAACTTCAATTTTTCTCTCTTTTTCTGTACTTTTCTATACTTTTTTTCCTTTTTAGCTATTTCGATTCTTTCAATAGAATAACTGCATGGTTATCTATCATCAAACACAATTTAATTAAATTTTTAATTAATTTTAATTTAATTAAAAATTAATATAAATGCAATAAAAGTTAGAGTACATTAAAAAAAAAAAATTTTTTTTTATACATTACGATTGTAACATTATGTGCAATTTCCATATGCTGCACTCGCAATTCGCAACGGAAGTACGTCACCGCAATATTTTAATAGGAAGTACAGTGAGGTGGCGCCATCGTCGGCGAAGTATAACGAGCTCGTACGAGACTGGCCGAAGTGCTCAAGTCGCAGTCGCCATTTTGTCGGGTAGTCAAAAGGATTGTCGTGTCTCTCTCTCTTAACTCGGGTATTTTGTCCGTATTTTTCTTTCGGACGGAACGATACTGCCGGTAGATACGGATAAGCGCAGTTCCGCCCGGTACGTCACACCCGCAAATGGCCTGTCTGAACACTCTCAAGCAGGAAATCAAAACGCTCGAATCCGTCTTCCCCAAGAGCCATGAGAGGTTTCAGATAATGTCTGCGAGCGTGGATGAGCTCAGTTGCAGATTTGTCGGTAAAAATGGGAAGAAATACGAAATACACGCCAATATTACAGTAAGTGTCGTATGTGCGCGTGTTGAATGACAATAGTGTCGCTTTAACACCATCGCTAGCTTGTGTATGTGTGTATACGTGAGGGCGCGGGCGCGAGTGTGCGTGCGTGCGTGCGTTCGTGCGTGCGTCGTGCATGCGTCGTGCATGCGTTCGTTTGTTCATTCGTTCGTTTGTTCGTTCATTTGTTCGTTCATTCGTTCGTTCGTTCACTCATTCCAAGGATTAGACTCTTTCGCTAGGTTTTCAGATGGACAAAGGAATAATTATTCCAGTAGCTTGGTTAAACACTCTTGGATACAATTTGTCAAAACTTATAGCTGACGAATAGGCGCTTTTATTTCTTTTTTTTGATCATTTTCGACGCCGTTGTAATCAATTCTTTTTTTTCCCCTTCTAACATTGTGTTTTCCGCAACACGATATTTCTCATTAGCTGATTATAGCGCGACAAAGATCGATGCTTGTCGCAGTAAAACATGCTTTCGAGATCCTTTTGCAGAAGACGCAAATCTATTGTTATTTTACCTTCTGCTATTGATTTTCGAATTTCTAAAATTATTTCATTATCGACGCGAAGATAAAGATGAAAGAAAAAAAGACGTGTAAAGATTTGTTCATTGCTCATGTCGCGTCATGCGATATTTACGCGCTGAATTGTTTGCGATTTCATACATCCAATTCAATTTGATCGCGAAGTGCAATAGCAAACGCGAGTTTTTAATTCTTTTTTTGCAATGTAATAGCGCAACGAGAGGGATCTGTATTTGTATGCTATGTTATAAGAAGAGTATTGCAATCGAATACGATTCTTTTGTTATACTCACTGTCTCTGGCTACAACGTGGTTCAACATTTTTTGTAATCCATTATTTACCGATTATGTGACAGATGACGGCGGTTCGTGTGGATGGTGTTTGGATGGATTACATACATTCGTGATTGTGTAGTTTATATGAATACCTCAAAGGTATATTATGTTAAGTCACATTTTTTCCAAAATTGAGTTATCGCAAGACTTTATACTTTAATTTTTATTCAATGGCAAATGTTTTCAATGAAAATAGAGATATTGACTGTATAAAGTTGAGTCACAATATGATGACATAATCACCAGATAAACAGTATTAAGTCACATTGAAATAAAATCAATTCCGTAATTACACAACTTTATTTTTTTAAACATGTCAAAGTTTGATATATCTGTGAATATAATAAATCTGCAAAATATTATAAGTATTTCACTGAGAGCATATAAAAAATGGAAAATCTCTAGATTCTTCTTCTGAAAAGTTACGTTCATGTGACTTAACATGATATACCTTTGAAAATTTTGGAGTTACATCAGAAATGTGTTCTGAAGGGTTAGGTAAAAATTGGATGGGTTATTCCCATTTATCTTGAATTTTCTATAAGCCTAAATTCAAAACATTAATTTCCCAACAGTTTAAAAATTTGACTTGGGGAATAAGGAGTTTATATGAAAAGTAGTCAAAGTAATGTGTGCATGTCAAAGCTTGATTACTTTATTTCTGGCTATAATATTTCAATTAGTATATTGAGTTGCGTGCGTTAGTGTGTGAATTATTGTCCTTTAAATCCCAAATCACAAAGCTGTCAATCAACATTAATAATGTTTACGTAGGAAACCTATCCTTCAACACCACCAGTCTGGTTTGCTGAATCCGAAGAGACTAGTGTTACAAATGCTGTACAAATTTTAAGTAACACGACTGGCCGCGACAACCATGTAATCAATCAAGTTGGAATTCTCTTGAAGGAATTATGCAGACTACACTCGTTACCAGAACCACCGGATGTTGAAAGACTGAGAACTGCTTTGGACCCCTTGCGTTTGGGAGGACCAAATGAAGCTGTCGCGCAAAGGATGGACGCGGAAGATATAGATGATATTGATGAGGATGAAGAGAGCGAGACTGAGGAGGACCTTCACTTGGATATGGACGAAGGAGATGCTAATGCAAAGAGTAAGGTAAAGAAGAATAAATTCTTATGGATTACTGTACAGGGTGTCTCGCATCGAGCACACAGTATGGTAATGGCATATTCCTAAGATTATTTTGATTAGATGAAAATACTAAAATGTCACGGCTGTAACAGTTTTTAAATGGAAAGCGTTTAAAATTTATCAATCAAGTTGCTCCAAATTCAGTTCAGTTTTTAAATACAGATACAATTTTACGTACGATAAAAAATAAAAACAGATTGATATTTAAAAATACTTTTATTACTGTGCGATATGCCATGCTTGAGCGCGCGAATTTGGACCGACTTGATTGATAATTAACTTTTATAAAAACTATTATAGCCTCGACATTTTGGTATATTAGGATTTTTACCTCAAAATGATTTCAGGAATGTGCTATTATGGTGCGCTCGATGCGAGACACCCTGTGTGTGTGTATGTGTATGTTTATTTATTTATTTATCGTCACTGTTGCTATGATTTTAATTTTAAATAATATAGAGTGAAGAGATGGACTTAGAACATCTTGCGACATTGGAGAGGTTGAGACAAAATCAGAGACAAGACTATTTAAAAGGATCTGTTTGTGGGAGTGTGCAAGCCACTGATAGACTCATGAAAGAACTACGTGATATATATCGAAGTGACAGCTTTAAAAAAGGTATATTTCTTAAATGTTATTTGAGATTTTAATTTTGATAAACATTGTTAATACCTTTAATGAAAAATTGTTTTTTTGAAAAACTTGAAAGGAGGGTGAAACATGTCGATTTTTGTTCCCAGATCGGCGTCTAAAAAAACTATATTTTCTTGCAACTTTTGGCTCTTTGAATTCGACTTTGGTAGTATTTTCTATTTCATCGAGAAAATCGTTAAATCAGTATAAAATTATTTAATGTCGATTATTTACAAAAATAAATTGGTCATTTTTTTGTCAAGTAATCGAGCATAATTAAAATACGAAATAACTACTGCTACATAAGAACAATTATTCAACATTCTATTTTGTACCCATAAGAGTGCATAATGATATGCAATAGTTATTTGGTATCTTAGTTACGCTTGATTTTTTCCTGAGAATCAATCATCTGCATATTTATCATAGATTTTTTGATAATGATTCATTTGCTAGCAAAGGTAATAGTTTTAAAGATGATTAATTTTTTTTGTCTTTGTTTTTTTTACTTAATAAAATTATTTTATATTTATTTTTACAAACAATTGACATTACATGATTTTATACTAATTTAATGATTTTTCTGACGCAATAAATTTGTACTATTAAAATCGAATTCAAAGATTCAAAAAGTGCAAGAGAGTATAGATTTTTTTAGATGTTGTTCGTGGGGCAAAAGTCAACATGTTTTTAACATCCTCCTTTTTTTAGTACTCTTTTACTATAAAATGCCAACCTCCACCTGTAAAAAAAAAGAAAAAGAATAAACTTAAATTTTAATAACTATTTTATATATATCTTATACTTGTTGAAATATTTGTTTTATTTTTTTTTCAGGAATGTATAGTATAGAACTAGTAAATGACAGTTTGTACGAATGGAATATTAGGTTGATGTGTGTAGATCCCGATTCACCACTTCATAGCGATCTCATCCTTCTGAAAGAGAAAGAGGGCAAAGACAGTATTCTTCTCAACATGCTTTTTAAAGTATGTTACTTGTATACGTTTAATACTTTATAGTGAGACTTACATATATGGAATATTAGTTTGCAATGTTAAGTTTTTATAGATATTTAAAAAAAATAGTTGTTCTGAATATTTGTTTATTGTTACAGGAAACTTATCCGTTCGAACCTCCATTTGTAAGAGTTGTACATCCCATCATTTCTGGTGGTTATGTTCTTGTGGGAGGTGCCATTTGTATGGAACTACTCACGAAACAGGGATGGAGTTCGGCATACACGGTGGAAGCTGTTATAATGCAGATTTCCGCGACATTAGTGAAAGGGAAAGCACGTATACAGTTCCAGGGATCTGGCGGTGCTGGTAAAGTGTGTGGAGGACAAGGCCAATACAGTTTGGCACGTGCCCAACAGTCATTTAAATCTCTTGTACAAATACATGAAAAAAATGGTAAGAATCTATCTTGCGATTGCGCCCACTTTTTGCACTTACTCGCGGAATATTATTGTTTTTGCGTTTCGACAGGTTGGTTCACACCCCCGAAGGAGGACGGCTAATAAACAGCGATTACGAAATACCGAAAATACGACACATGCTTACAGCTGAGACTTTAATTCGGTGTGTGCCCAACAAATAATTGTTAATGATTTGATACACAGACACAACAGTAACTAGGTAACTTAAGATACTGAATCAATCTAACGTATAATTCCTTTAATGGCTAAAAAAGGCTGCCGCATACTTTGGTTCCGTATCCATATATTTTCGATCATTAGCAGTTAGGTCGCGAATTGTATTGGTAAATATAAGATATCATTTCACTTAGAATTGATTTTTATGTTTTGAGATATCCGATCATTACTATATTATTATAACATAGTAATTTTTGGTATTTCTTGCGACGATACATATGTGCGAAACAGTATAAATGTTCTGAAAAATGCGTTTGCGCAATCGTGCTTCCTGTCTTTTTAACGGGAGGAGATTATGATAGCATTTTAGATTAATATAATACTGAAGAGATTTTTAAGTTTTTCTTTTATCGTCTTATCAACGTAAGAATATTGCATTCTTTATCTCTTATAAAACAATGATTATTCTCTGTGCAATTCAATAACAAGGCTATGTTTCTTTGTTTATGTACTCTGACATTATGAGTAAACGAATAACGAGTAGCAGAAATGCATCTCTTTAAAGAAATTGTGGATATCACTGTTGTCCTTGAAATCCTTTGTCACAGATATTTCACAAGTGATATCCAAATTATGCGAGCGCACAACCAAAGCATTTCTCGACAAACTATTTGGAAAAAAAAAAAAAAAAAAAAAAAACGACAAAATAGAATATAAAAGGATAGACATACTTTATACATCGGGAGGCTCTAGAGAGTACGATCATAAAAGTCGCAAAAGTTTCTGCAAACTTTTCAGACTTGCAATTAAATAAGTTTTTGTAAAACTAATTTTGTCAACATCAATTAAGACAGATTTTTGACACAAGAAGCAATATTTTTTTACATTCGGCAAATAGCATATTTCGTAGCATTAGTGGATTAGATGAAATAGAGCCTTATATAATACTTGTATTGTACACGGTACAGTAATTAATATGGCTTTTCATCTTTTGTATAGAAAGGGTGAAACGAGTACTAAATATACATAGGTGCCATAGAACTATACATTTTCTTTCTTAAAGTAGTGAATATCGCGAAAATTTGCGTTAATCTTTTCTTTGCGATGTTATCGGGATGGCTTATATCTTCTATATATCGTATATCCCATTGTAATATCCAATCGAGTGTAGGGGTTTGAAAGTTGTATAGATGTACATAATGCAAGTACTCTTTAGAGTCTTTTTATTGGAGGACAAAATACGATCGGAGCTTATGGTTTTGGTTGTGTGTTTCATTCAGTCTATTTGTTTTAATTTCTATTATCTCCAGTATGACACAATTGATGACATGAAACGACATATTGTGTCCACATACGCAAGCTATAATTTTCTCAAACGTTGATTGCCGAGCGAAAGTTATTTATTTCTTCACGAGGCCGCAGTTGATCGTTTTTAATCTTTCGATGCATAATTTTCTACTATAATGAGGACTGTTCAGTAAGTAAAGAGACAAGCTGCTGTAATTTAATAACTATTTACATAACAAGTATTATACAATTGTTAATAAGTATTATACTTATAAACGTTTGTTGGCAACCTTTCTTGGTAATCTTTCGCAACAGCTGTTGGTTCTAATAATCGCTAACATAACGTCTATTTTACAATAATGGCAAGTCTATTTGAAGAATGCACAATGAACTCGGTGATTAGATTTTTTTTTACTTAGAAGATGCAAAATTGGCTGAAATTTATCCTTATTACAGTGACATCTAAATATAATACGGAAAGAGTAAAAATCGTGTAATGTTTATGACATTGAACGACTAGTCATTCTAAACGTTGTTCATTCAAGTGACTTGTTCTATTATTAAACTGGGCAACTTGTGTATAAAGATTAGCGTAAATTTATACAACTGTTTGTCTTTTTATTCACCAAATAGCTCTCACATATCATCATAGGTGGGTCTTTAAGGTTCACGAAACACACCGGAGGATTAAGTATAGCGGCATAGCGTGGCATAGCGCTTTGCAAAAAATGTGTGAGGTTTGACGGAGCACGGCAATTAGCGTGTTAACAACAAATGCTTTTGTTAAATATTATTTGACAATTATATAATTCTTATGTACAAATTTGTTTTTGAAGAATCGTTAGTAGTCAAATTTGAAATTAGTGACAGTTACAATAGAAACTACGATTCTCAGGTGATTTTATGCACACGATAATAATCAATTGTCATTTGTGCAAGGAGTAAATGGCCAAAGTGTTGTGTATACGCTTCTAAAGCGAATTTGTCCATTAGAATTAATAACGAATCGCAATGTTTATAACTTTTAGTAAATCTAATTTTTGCCATCAATTGTACGTGAAGAATACCCGAATATCCATTTTCATAAAAATTATATATTATTGTTAAATGCATTTTTTGCATTACGGCATCGAAGTTAAGTTGTGAAATTGTAAAATTGCAATCATTGATTGGTAGCCGTTTCAATACTAGAATTTGTATTGCACTTCTAAGTATCTAAGAACTTTGTTTCGTACATACATACATACATACAAACAAACAAATAAACAAACAAACAAAAACGCGTGCGCGCGCGCATGCACACGTACATATACATATATACGCATTCATACACACATCATATACATATATATTCTGTTCCTTGTGCTTCATCTTCCTACGTAATTTCAACAACTACATAGCTTCTGAAGCAACCACAATAACGAATATTTCTATAAAGGTGAAAAAATCTATTTTGTTGTACATATCAATAATAGCAAGTAACGATTAATTGAACAAATGTGTTTCAGGGATTTTGTTTCAGATATTTTTACTTTGATAATATTATTTAATAATATCGCATATCTGAGTATTTACCGCGTTTGCTCTCGTTAGGATGAAAGAATATACCTGAGGCGCCTATTGATCGTATGAAGATGGAGCAGTACATATGTTATTGGCAATAACGCATGTACAATGTATCAATACACACAATTATTGATATAACTGAATCGAGTAGCGTGGGTGACTATAAGTTTTGTTCGCGGTACAGTTAAACTCGTTTGTGAGCAAATCATATTGAGCAGTATCGTCATATAAATAATAGATTCTTAAGTATAGGTGTGCGATCATCGACTTCGTTGTCAGTGGGTATTATAATTTGTACAGCCGCGCCCGTTTGACACTTAGTAATTTGTTTGACGTAGTTAAACGTTACGTTCTTTGCCAAAACTTTCTTCGTGTCGTCTGTTAAGTTTTCTTCTTCTTTTTTTTGTAATGTAATCGTGTATGATCGCGGGGAGCAATGTGACATGTATATTTTTGCTACAAATATCGTTAAGATTTTTTGTTTCTTTGTAACATTCTCTTGTCGGTATTCGTAACGATTTCGGAACTCCCGGAGCCGATATGTGAAGTCGGTATGTTGCAGGTGATTAGTTCGAACTAATTACACTTAATAAATGAGATACTACGATTGACGCAGATGCATCAGAAAACAGATGATTCAAGATTCGTTCCGAAACAATTTATCTTTATTCCGATGAAAAAATGTGCGCCTATCGTACCACGTGCAAGTTTGAATTAGTCGGATGTTACACAATTGTGGAATGCATTTCTCAAATCTTTAGATTACGTGCAGTGGTGCATAGTCCATCAAATTTTTGTTATATTCGAAGCGATCTTTCTATTCGAAGACTGATAAAAATAGAACTTGAATGTTCTTTTTCTCTTCCATGTTACATTTATAAAATGCGTCTTTTACGCGAGACTTCGATTCGTGAGCATGATAATAAGAGATATTCGAGCAATTTATTCGCATTGAATGTGACTTTATATTTGTGAATGTGGAGCATCGTAAAATTTATTCTTAAAATTTTTGTACGAGGGCAATTAGTGCCAATTAGGAAAGTGGATAAAAACACATCCGATTCCAAAATGTATTTGTGGCAAAAATAATCGTCTAAAGTCTCTTCCAATTTGTTTATTTTCCACAATTGATTATTAATGTAGATATCCTTAAAAATGAATTTATCATGTGTTGGGTAAACACAAATGATCGATGTAACGGAGAAATGTTTCTTTTTTTGTTTTTTTGTTTAAAGGAAGAGAACCCGGTTCACGTGGAACATAAAAAAAAATCGCAGCCTGATAAATGACACGTGACATAAGCATATATATAAAAATGATTACACCCACACAGTACCTGGTTACTGAACTGTATTCTTATCAAGACAACCAGAAGTGATGCCCTCTGTTTCGCTTGAACCGTGGTATTTTGATCGTATCCATTTGATATTCGGGATATAAACAACTTTGTGTATCGTGTTATATGGTATAACTTAACTTTCATATTATAACATCTTCTGACGAGGGTATAGACTTTCGGATCGAAGGAGCGTGTGTTGTGCACGTCGAGAGAAACTGCGTTTGAGGTTTCTTTTATTTTTAGTTTTTATTATATAGTTTTTCGTCTCGCCTCTCGTTCTCTTCGGCAACATTCTCTCGGATGCTGTTACATTTTCGACGTGGACGATATTCCTCGAGTCTAAGCCCATAAGTTAACTTATGTCTCTACTCTGTCTGCGTACTTGCGTAAATGACTCATCGGTCAACGGAGAGATCGATTAATTTTTTGTTAATCGGTCGCGTCGTCTCATTGTCAATCTATAATCTTAAGATTACTCTCTACGTATCTTAAATCTGCTCCACTTGTATATCGTACCATTACAGAGATTGAGTGAAAGTTTCCATAACTAATATATCGACCATTATACTTTCTCTCTCTTTCTCACACATACCACAATTTCACGTTAAGTTACGTTAATTATTGTTTAGGAAAACGCTACAAAACACAGAAAATAAAGATTTTAATAAAAAAATAGATTTGGATGTTTATATATGTGCGTGCGTGCCTGCCTACCCGCTTTCCATCATTTTGCACATTAGTAACCCAGTCAACAAAATGTTAGCAGCCTGCCGACAGTTTGCGAGCAGATTCGTTCAGAACTTGGCAACAGATACGGTGCCATCTGTGTCCGTATTAAGCTCGTGTTTTGCCGGCAGAACCTGTCGACATAGGTTGACAGCAGATTGGCGGCAGAAAACGAGCAGGATCTGTGCAGTGTAATTTGATGTCAGATTGTCGGCAGAAATCGAGCAGAACCTGCCATCACAATTTAAATGGAATAGCGGCATTTAAATGCTTCATTACAATTTTACATTTCTCGTTTTGCTTATTAAAAGTAGTAAATGAGGTATGCAAAGTATGTAATATATATTTGCTTTATTGGGACAAAAAAAGTACTTATGTTTTAATAAATTTATTAGGCCAAATCACTGCAATATCGGGTCAAATCGCGGCGAATTTTCAATTTCAAAAATCAGTTTAATATTCTGAATCTCCTATGGGGATTGTATCAGATTATTGTATTAAACTGATAAGCTTAATTAAGCCACTGACCACACTTTTATATGCACTGTAGATGAATCTTGAATACGAGTTTATATATGAAGAAACACGCCGCATAGCGGTGGTGCAACATCAAATTGCACTGCGCAGATTTTGCTCGACTTCTGCCGTCAATCTGACATCAAACTGCGTTGCACAGATGCTGCTCGATTTCTACCGTCAATCTGACATTAAACTGCGTTGCGCAGGTCCTACTCGGTCTTTGCCGCCAATCTGCTGTAATAATTCCGAGCAAATCCTGCTCGGTTTTTGCTATTGATCTGCTGTCAAATTATGTCAGCAGGTTTTGTAACATTTTTGCTGATATTCTGCTATCATCATCTGATGTAACAGGTTTTGTATATGTGCTGGTTATTATGAAAGTGGTCTAAGTCATATATTTCTCGTTTCGAGATATTCAAACTTTTGCGTTTGACCATATTAAAAATATTTTTTTATCATGGTGCAAAATTTATCAAAAATTATAATGTTCTCCTGATGTTAAATTTATCTAAGATCATTAAATTTTATGAATAACTTGCACGAAACTGTGTTTTTAACCGTTGAATGACTTATGCCACTTTCAAAATTAATAGTAGTCCTAATTGATGATTTACCATAACAAAAAATTAATAAATTTAATTGATAAAATAACTTAAAAAAAAAACAAATTTATTTACTTTTAGAATTGTATTAACTATTTTAATTGTATTAATTATTTTTTGAAATTATTATTTTATCCCTTTCCATTTCTTGCAAACATTTTTTCGTGGTACTAAGTCTATGAACACACAACGATCAAAATAACCTCAATTAGTAATTTAATGTTTTGCAAAATTATTACGGCAATTTAATTATATTAAGCATTATTTACATTATTGATATTACATTTATAAATAAATATGAAATATTTTTGTAAAGTTAAATTTAAGCCGCTGTCTGCCGACATAATAGAAAAATATGTTGAAAATTATGATAATGTTACTTTTTCTATCGCAATGTTAGAAAAAAAATGACTTATGCCACTATCAAAATAAGCATGCAATTACACCTCTGATAATAATGAAAATGACAACTCCATTTTATTGCTTATTTCATGGTAACTTTGCAAAAATTCTTTTATAATAATGAAATATAGTTGATATAATATAATACAAATGAAAATCTCATTTTTTTTGGTTTTGTAACTTAGGCCACTTTCATAATAACCGGCACATATACAGGGTGTCCCATTTTAATGTCCCACCCTTAATAACTTTGTAGAAATTGGTTTTAACAAAAAATGTTTCAGACAAAAATTGTTGGGTTTGGAGGGGGACATCCGATGATGACATTGGTTTAATCTAGGGTGTACATGCCAAGGTCATATAAAGCTCAACTTTGTTTTTTTAAATAGAACACCCTATTTTTGATTCTAAAATCTAATAGCTGGTGTCAAGAGCTTTTCAAAACACTATAATAAAGTTATTTTTTATTAAGTACTTTTCGAGTTATGAGGCTTGTAAATTACAGCATTTTGACATAAAATACAAAATATCTTGTAACACATTCAATTTTTGGGAATCTTACCTTAATACTTTTATGCACAAAATAATGAGACAAATGAATTGGTATAAAGAAAACACATAGTTGCTTTCAAGAAAAAATATGTAATTTGCAACATGCAACTGCATACTTTTTTTTAAAACCAATGTGTTTTCTTTATATCAATTCATTTGTCTCATTATTTTGTGCATAAAAGTATTAAAGGGGTTATCGCAATTTTTCAACAATTTAAGAATATTTTGAAAAAATTACCATGTATAAATAACATTATTATGTACAACATGTCAAAATTTCAGGGACTCAGCTTTACCGAAATCGAGATATAAATTCTCAAAGTTGTTTTAATATTGAATCTTATGGAGGGATCGTTGTGAAAGGCATATTTTAAACAATAGCGTCGAAACAAAATTTAGGAAAATTTTTAAAAACTAATATGTTATTAAGGATTGTAGTCACTATACTATAGTTGAATTTCAGGAAGCTTAGCTTCACGGTTTCCAAAATATTGCGTTTTAAAGTTCAAAACACAGAAAATTAGACGTTACATGCTACCAAGACGTGGCAACGTTGCGACTGCTGGCCGACGACACGTGAGATTTCCGCGGCAGAAAACATGTAGGAATTTTAAATAATCACGCATGAAGACATTTATTTATTTAATATAGGCATAAGTATAGAGTAGATCAGAAAAAAAATAAAAAAATATATTATAAAATAATATAAAAATTTTAAAAATGATTAAAATATTTTAAAATACATACATATACATATTTTTTTTTAAAAATATTTTAATCATTTTTTTAAGATCTTTATATCTTTTTATATTTTTTTGATTTATTTATATATATATATAATATATACATACGTAAACAATTTAATTAAAAATAAATCATCTTAATACATAAATCTTTCTTTGAAAAACTAAAAGTGAACAACTAAAAGTGCGTTGTTGCCGGATCACTATTTTTTTACGCAATTGATAGTGTGTGTATACACAGACGAAACACTAGCGCTTTTGCACAGACAGTCAGTTACAAAAACTAAGCTTCGGAAGAAGAGTGAGAAGTACGCAATGGGAACCAGGCGCGCGCAGCTCGCGGCACTGTATTTTTGAGGCGCATTGTACCACAATAACCCCCTTAAGGTAACATTCTCAAAAACTAAATGTTTTACAAGATATTTTATATTTTATGTCAAAATACTGTAATTTACAAGCCTCATAACTCGAAAAGTACTTAATAAAAAATAACTTTATTATAGTGTTTTGAAAAGCTCTTGACACCAGCTATTAGATTTTGAAACCAAAAATAGGGTGTTCTATTTAAAAAAACAAAGTTAACCTCTATATGACCTTGGCATGTACACCCTAGGTTAAACCAATATCATCATCGGATGTCCCCCTCTAAACCCAACAACTTTTGTTTGAAACATTTTTTGCTAAAACCAATTTCTACAAAGTTATTAAGGGTGGGACATTAAAATGGAACACCCTGTATAGTACGCCCGTCCTGCTGGCCTATTCTGTAACAACTTTTTTCATAGTTCTTTAGTTCCACTTGGTGCCATTTTTTGATATCATATTTTTTTGTAGAAAGTATATATAATAGCTTTTTTTGAAAATTTTAATATGTACAAGTTTTTCTGAAAGATTTTAATATATACGACAAGTTTTTTTGAAAAGTTTAATATATACGACAATTTTTTTGAAAGGTAAAACATGTTTTATTTTAGTTGTGACAAGAGCGTGTACTTGGCGCCGTTTTTTTACTTTTTTTTTAAAAGCTTTTTTTATAAATTTTTTTATAAATATATAGTACGCCCGTCCTGCTGGCCTATTCTGTAATCTTAACGCAGCTATTATATGATGCAAAAAACCTGCGCAACAATATTATAACGATATCGTTAAGGTTACAGAATAGGCTAGCTGAACCGGTTAATCACAAATGTCAAACCTTGTGAAATGTAAAAAGAGTCAAAAATTAAAATGTCACGAAATTAAAAATTGAAAATTAAACGTCACAAAATAAGCTAAGCAACACGTACCTCAATACAACGCCGGCTATTTGTAGACATTGTAACATGAATATAAATTTATAATAAAAAAGAATGCATAGATTAGTTTAAGTAACAGGAAAAACTATTTGCGCAAAAATTGTTATTCAATGATGTTAGCCTACAGAGCACACATATTCGAAAGATATTCAGAGGACATCCTGAAGATATCTTTGAGAGATACGATATCTTCGGGATGTCCTCTGAACATCTTTTGGATATGCATGCTGTATGAGAGTTAGTTTAATTTAACCGATGTTAGTAGATCACAATTAATAACTGTTCTAAGAAGAAGAAACCTTCTCAGAAGCTACCCAGATAGCACAGAGATAAATAGAAGTTTATAGAGAATTTATTTTAAAGAATACATACAGAATTAGAAAAATAAATTTATAAAATTTATAAAATAAATATCTGAAGAATTCTAAAAGAATTAACTACAATTAGTTCGTCTTGAAATATTCATTATAAAAATTCATTATAATAAATACTATGCGACTCAGTATTTTAAATACTTCGAGAATTCATGAGGAATTAAAAGTATTTTATTTGTTTTAATTTCGACCAGAGCTGCTAGATGCGTTTACTGCGGCCTCCGCGCACACAAGCGAGAACCGTATACATGCGATGCGCGAAACGCTCTGTGCATCTCGTGTCACACTGTGTACTACCAGCATTAAGTGCGATATTTTTTTCTGCATAAACAAAAGACATATGTGTTGTATTATAAAAGGCAAAAAGGCGATATATTATAAAAATCAACGGACAATTTATTGAATGGTAAGTACGGTTGAATTGGATTTACTTATTATATATTTCTAATAATTGTTACTAATATATCTACTAAATATATCGACTAACAATAACATTACATCAATGTTATAATTCGCCACTCAACAATATAATTGTTATATACAACATATTAAGTGCATTTACATTGTTGAGTGATATTGAGTGAAATTGTAATATTGGTGTAATGTTACTATTAGTTAGTGTTTACTAAGTATTTTGTAATCCTTTATCTATTCTAAAACTATTCCTTTTGATTTCATAAAGTATACATATCTATTGGTATAGAATAATACTATATGGATACTCGAAGAAATTTTCAAGTATTCGAATTATAGTGCATGTAACTTCTTGAGTCATTCTTATAGTATTCTTCTATGAATTCCCAAAGAATTACAATTTAGGAAAAAAGAAAACTTAAAGAATACTTTGCGAATTCACTGTGCTATATGGGTATCCAGTCGGAAATCAATTATTCCCCTTTATTCTGCAGTCTGTAGAATGTCATCTCTAAATACCATTATTTTTACTTTTTTCTCCTGCCTTTGCATAAATTCAAGCCACTCCCATTTTCTTTCTGTTGACCTTGTGTCTTACTATAAATGCTTCTACTACCGTTTCTCTCGTCAGAGTGCATATTGAAAGCAAAAAGAAATAACTTCAGTGGTGTTTACAGTTCGAGCAGTAACATCAGTGCCAACTAATATCTTTCTATTTTTTGTGAATAATGTGATTATTGTTATAAAAATAAGTACAACTATGTTTGCAACTATTACATTAGCAACTTTAATTTGTCTTGAAATGTGCTACGTTTTATCGAATTTCTGGCATCGATCTTTTATTAAAAAAATTAATACTTTGCCAGACCCGAAAACATATCCACTCATTGGAAGTGCTCTCTATTTTTTGGGAGTAAATATTACAGGTAATAATAAATTATAATATACTTCATGTACAAAAACACTTCATGTACAAAAGTAAAAGAATTAACATTAAATTAAATTTCAGAGAACAGTATTTTACTTAAATATATCTGCGTTACAATTTTGTAATTAATAATTTTATCTTAATAATTAATTACAATTACTAGAGGAGAATAAACTTCTTAAAAGTCAACAATAAAATTTTGAAAATTGCTTACATTATTTAATCATAATGCATATCTACACTTGCAATTTGTGTACTGCATAATATAATTACATACTATTATATATATTGAGTAAATTTTTACTATAACATTGCGACTTAAGACTTACTATTTTTCTTTTATTGTAAAGATCATAATATGATTTTTTAAATATATTTCCATGAACAAGAATAGTTCTTCTCTACCGCTCGATAAATCAAGTTACAGAATCATCTTATGCGTTGATTATGTTTATGCAAAGAGCTTAACATTTATAATGAATCGTACACTTTTATTTTATTGTTCAGTATTTTATAATAAAAGAATTTTTTAAATTAATTTCTTTGAAATGGAATATATATTAATTTATGGAACATATGGAATTTAATATTAATATAGAATCAGTTAATTTTTTTTTTAAATAAAAGAAAAATATTTTTTTAAGTAATAAAAAAGTTCTTTTTAGAAATTATACAAGTTGCAAATATATTAGCGAATGATTTTTCATCTCCAATTTCGGTTTGGTAATACTGCATATATCGGTGTATATGACGGAGAACAGATAAAGGTAAAAGAATAACGTATGATTTCTACAAACATGTATTATATAGAATAAATATTTTCTATAAACATATACATAAAAAATATTTATTATTATCAATATTAAATAATATAAATTTTTATTGTGTGTGTAACTTTTATACTTTACTTTAAATAATAAAAATAATTTTCTAAAGTATATGTAAATAATGGAAATAGCATAAATAAATATACATATTTAATATGATATAAAAACGTTAATAAATAGATTTTAATTTTGTGTTTTAGGCTGTTCTGCAAAGTAGATGTTTCGAGAAAAGTTCACTTTATAAAATTTTTAAACCATTATTGAAAACAGGACTTATCACATCTCCTGGTAAGATATTTCAAGAACAAAGCTTAATTAATTGTTATTACTTACTCTAAATAATATTTAATTCAGTTCATATAACAAAGTAATTATAAAAACTTTCTGATATACTATTCATTTAGCATTATGTTTATAACACAATAGTTACACAATAAGCGAATATTATTTATACATAAATTATGAAAATAATAAAGAGAGCACAGAAAATATCAAATTCCATATATATATATAGAAGAAATCAAATTCCACAGTAAGACTGTAAATCTCTTGTGGAATTTGATCTTTTCTGTGCTATCTTTATTATTTTCATAATCACTTCCCGAGTATACTCGAACCAGTGCCGGATCTACACATAAGCTAGATAAGCTACAGCTTAGGGGCCTCACATTATAAGGGGGCCTTTTTAGTATAGAAAAGATTTTTAAAAATGTATTTTTTGTTAATAAGAGGGGGCCTCCTTAAGATCATAGCTTAGGTGCCACAAAATCATACATCTGGCCCTGACTCGAACAGTATTATTATATTTACCCAGTAATCTCACAGGAAAGCGGTTAATATTATATAACGAGTCAATAACTTTTTCCTAATTATTCTTTTGTATTTATTTATTTCAGTATCTTTATGGAGCTCACATCGAAAAGTGATAAAGAATATTTTTACTCCAAACAACTTACGAGTCCACTCTAATATATTTGTAGAACAATCATTAGCATTTATGGACGAATTAGAAAAAGTTGAAAAAGATGGAAATGGAATTATCTTTCTTGACTTTGTATATGGACAAATTTTGAATATTGCACTTTGCTTCATCTGAGTAATTAGAAATTATATATAACATAAACAAAAAAAATTCACAAACAAAGAAATTTAGGCAGAATGGTAATAAATAAAATTTCAATATACCTCATTTTAAGCAACTTAATAGAATTTAATTGTTTCTGCTGTCTCCATTTTGTAGTACTAAGATTGAATATAACATTTAGATGCAAAAATATGTTACTTATTCTACATTTCTAAATTTCCTTTATGCTAAAACATGTTTCTTTCGTAAATCATGACGAAAGATTTATTTAATCGTAATCATAAAATTTTATAAATAATATTAAGAATTTAGTTTTTTTTTTCATTACTATAATTAAAATATTTACAATTCTTAAAAAAAAAAAAAAAAAATATATATATATTAGGTCCTTGAATAAGTTCTCGCTGTTTCTTAAAAGATGGCGTAGCGGCACTCTGTGCATGGAATTTCGTACGGAAACGCATCAGCTAAGTAGTACTATATGTAACCTCAAATTCTAGTAGATACAGTTTACCACAGTGTCAACCACGTGTTTAATTACCTATTGCGAAAATGTCTACTTTTGTGCCAAATAAAGTGTTTTTGCGGGGAATTTTATTGCACTGCTTTATTTAAAAGAAATCTGCAGCTGAAGCACACAGAATTCTTGTTGAAACATATGGTGACAATGCTCTGTCGAATACGACATGCAGAGACTGGTTTAGGCGCTTTAAAAATAATGACTTTGACCTTGAAGATAAAGAACGTTCTGGAGCACCGACAAAGTTTGAAGACGAAGAATTGGAGGCATTGCTTGATCTAGATCCATGTCAGACGCTAGTAGAGCTCGGGAAAACATTGCAAGTAGATGCGTCAACAGTTTCAAAACGTTTAAAAGCGTTAGGAATGATCCAAAAGCAAGGACATTGGGTGCCGTATGAGTTGAAGCCGAGAGACGTTGAACGACGTTTTCTCATGTGTGAATTGCTGCTTCAACGGCATAAAAGAAAAGGCTTTCTGCACCGTATCATCACTGGAGATGAAAAGTGGATACACTACGATAATCCTAAGCGTAGAAAATCGTGGGGTAAGCCCGGCCATGCATCAACATCGTCGGCAAAGCCGAATATCCATGGTTCGAAACTTCTGCTCTGCATTTGGTGGGATCAGCAGGGCGTAATTTATTATGAGCTGCTTAAACCTAATGAAACTATCACGGGAGCTCGCTATCGACTTCAGATGATGCGTTTGAGTCGAGCTCTAAAAGAAAAGCGGCCACTATACGGGCAGAGACACGACAAAGTCATTTTGTTACATGACAATGCTCGGCCACATGTGGCAAAACCAGTCAAAACTTACCTGGAAACGCTTCAATGGGAAGTTCTACCTCACCCGCCGTATTCACCGGACATAGCCCCCTCGGATTACCACTTGTTTTGGTCGATGGCGCATGGTTTGAGCGAGCAGCGCTTCCATTCTTTCGAAGAAACCGAAAAATGGGTCGATTCATGGATTGCGTCAAAAGATGAATCGTTTTTTCGACGGGGGATTCAATTACTGCCAGAAAGATGGGAGAAAGTGGTCTCTAATGATGGACAATACTTTGAGTAAAGTTATTGTAAGCCTTATATTTTAAATTAATGTTTTTTTTTAACAAAAAAAACAGCGAGAACTTATTCAAGGTCCTAATATATATATCTGTTTTAAAAACATTTATTTCTATGATATAAATTTGACATTACTTATAAGAATTTAAATTAAATACATTTATACCTCGTCATACATTTATACATTCGGTTTAATAATTGTGATTCCAATTTGACGCCCAATATAATTTCTATAGTGTCACATAAAAAAATAGATTAATATTCATTATAATATCTGAGTACATAAACTGTATTTACATAGAGAGTTGCCAATTATCTAGTTTTTGAATTAAACTGTAAACTTTATTTATTTATTTTTTTTTATGAATTGAGATAGATCCATTTTCTTCATTTTCCAGTAATATTATCAATATTGTTTTCGTAATCTAATATTATTGGAATAAAATAATGATTCTCGCACTTAAGTCTGCGTTATATACGTTATGGACTAATTGTAAGTGATGAATGAGGCATTATGCATAATGCCCGAGGCCAGTCGGACTGAGTGATAAATATTTGTTTTTTTTTGTTTATGTTATATATAATTTCTAATTACTCAGATGAAGCAAAGTGCAATATTCAAAATTTGTCCATATACAAAGTCAAGAAAGATAATTCCATTTCCATCTTTTTCAACTTTTTCTAATTCGTCCATAAATGCTAATGATTGTTCTACAAATATATTAGAGTGGACTCGTAAGTTGTTTGGAGTAAAAATATTCCAATAATATTAGATTACGAAAACAATATTGGTAATATTACTGGAAAATGAAGAAAATGGATCTATCTCAATTCATAAAAAAAAATAAATAAATAAAGTTTACAGTTTAATTCAAAAATTAGATAATTGGCAACTTTCTATGTAAATACAGTTTATGTACTCAGATATTATAATGAATATTAATCTATTTTTTTATGTGACACTATAAAAATTATATTGGGCGTCAAATTGGAATCACAATTATTAAACCGAATGTATAAATGTATGACGAGGTATAAATGTATTTAATTTAAATTCTTATAAGTAATGTCAAATTTATATCATAGAAATAAATGTTTTTAAAACAGATATATATATATATATATATATATTTTTTTTTTTTTTTTTTTTTAAGAATTGTAAATATTTTAATTATAGTAATGAAAAAAAAAACTAAATTCTTAATATTATTTATAAAATTTTATGATTACGATTAAATAAATCTTTCGCCATGATTTACGAAAGAAACATGTTTTAGCATAAAGGAAATTTAGAAATGTAGAATAAGTAACATATTTTTGCATCTAAATGTTATATTCAATCTTAGTACTACAAAATGGAGACAGCAGAAACAATTAAATTCTATTAAGTTGCTTAAAATGAGGTATATTGAAATTTTATTTATTACCATTCTGCCTAAATTTCTTTGTTTGTGAATTTTTTTTGTTTATGTTATATATTATTTCTAATTAGTCAGACGAAGCAAAGGACACATGCATTCGATAAACACGTGTCAACCAAGTCCAACAGTGAAACAGTTCGTAAGTTTATTAATGTTTTACTTAAGTCTTTATATTTGTTCAATGTTATAATATTTAAAAATTTTTTAAATAACGGTGAAAAGTTTTTTTTTAAACAATTGTTGTTGATAAAGTTTTATTGATGAAACACTACTTTTAATGATTTTTTCTCTTCTTTCATTACTTCTTTCTTTACAAAAATTTCAAAATTATATGTGTAAGAAACTTACTTTTATAAGAAAGTAATCAATTATTTTATATGTATATTTGTTCAAATAAGACAGTTTTCGATATTCTATTGGAAGCATGTCATAAAGGAAAATTAACTCAACAAAAAGTTTGTAATCATATGATTACAATGTTACTCGCAGTACGTATTTATATTTCTACATTCAAATTATATGTAGACGTATAATAAAACAGGTTTTTATTTTACGTAGGCCACTGACACAACTGCCGCCACAATAAATTTTGTGATTTTTATGCTCGTAAATTTCCCAGAAGTACAGGTACATAGAGATTAATTTTATTGAATTAATAAGTGTATTGCATTGTATTGTATAATATAATACAATACTTATTAACTTACTTAATACATATATAAAACTTACAAATAATGTTATTTCAAGTATAACTATAGTTAATAATATATTACACATATATATGTAATATATTATTTATGTTAAAAATTTAAATAGAATTATGCAAACATTTTCATTTATTATTACTTACGCTTTAGTCATTGCTAGCAATATTAATTCCATAAGCAATGCACAAAATTTTAATCACAAATATAGAGCAATATATTAAAAAATACACATAATCGCTTGAATTTATTTCATACTAGGAAAAAGCGTACAAAGAATTATCAGAAATTTACGGCACTGAATCTCCAAAATCTGTACCAATTAAATATGACGATTTGCAAAAAATGGATTATTTGAACCGAATTATTAAAGAAACAATGAGACTCTTCCCAGCTGCTCCTTTTATTGGACGAATTCTAACAGAAGACTTAAAAATAGGTATAATTAACCATAATTGTGTATTATAATAATTTATTTAAAAATTGTGTTTTTTCGTGCTACAATTAAAAGACAAAGATACATATAAAAGTAATTTTTTAATAATGTTACGTCCTGATAGATGTGGAATTTTTTCGTTGGGCTCAGCGATCGACGTAAACGGGCCTGACCGCACGAGCCGAGCGGCACGTTTAGGACTTGCGACGGGTCAGCGACTGGAAGAGTCGTTTTTACTCCGTCAACAAGTCAACCGCTCGTGGTTCCCTTTTTGGGTCAAGGAATTGAATCCCTATTACCCGGGACGGAACCTTTGTGCGCAATTTGAGAGGGAAGGTGTGAGGGGATGACGAACGAGGAGGGTGTGGTTAAATGAAAAAGAACAAAAGTCTAATTTACTAAAGACAACATTTTAATTTGATTGAATTTATAATTAAGATACAAAACTTAATTCTTAATCGCAGGTGTTAATAATTTTATTTGTGTATTTTTTACAATAGTGTGTGTGTGTGTGTGTGTGTGTGTGTGTGTGTGAGTGAGTGTTTCATTTTTCCGGAGGGAGGACAGAAGAAATAATAAAATAAAGAGGAATGAACTGACTTACTCGTTGCAGGATAGTTTCGGATCGGGTTGAATATATGTTCGGTGGTTTTGAGCAGACGCCCCGTTGAGGGATGGTGTGTATGCGTCGGACCCTTTGTAAACGTGTGGGCACCCTGCTGCGGGATGGTGTCGTCAGGGTGATGGACTCTCTAATTGAGATGCACCACTTGGTCGTGACAAAGTATCGACCCTTTTTTATTTTGCGGCCCGAACTACTCGAAAACTGTCTGAAGGACTTGGCAAACTTGCTTGATGAACTGAGTGACTAATTGTGTATAATTGCGTTTGGAGCCACCAAAACACGGGTTTTTATACCCTTTCCTTGGGGTGGATCCATTTGGAAAATCTTAGGTTTTTGAAGCGGGGATCAAATAGGAATTAGTCTTGTGAGAAGATTTTTAATGTGGGGGAGAGTGGCGTCATTTTTAGCTAATAAAATTAGGTTTAGGTAATTAAGTTACTTGGAATGGGGGTAGGAAAAAAGGGGCCCTAATGAATAAGGAATAGCGTCGTTTCGGGTCCATATGCGATGGGGGTAGGTTTTTGAGGTGGCGTAACCCGGTTGGTGTTAATTAGTATAGGTGGGGTGCATCTCAGTGTCTTAAGATCTAGGTGGGCGTAGTCTTTAGACCGTACGACGGAACGAAAGGTGGTCTATAGAGGTGCTTGCCCCGATTCCCGGCTTCCGGATTGGAGGGTTGAGAATCGGTATATGAGTTCGCGAGGCCTTGGGTCACTGATCTAATAAATTTGACAGTTTACGACTGTCGCGTGGCCCTGGGGTCGCGTGGAGAGTGCGATTAATGCATCTCGGTTTCCTAGACCTACTGAACACGTACACCGTATCAGGTGTTATGCCTTCTAGGCGTGCGACTGTGGTCATTGCCCGATCGTCACTCGGTAAAATCCTATCTACTAGGGTTCCCGTAGGCGGAATCCAAGTATATGGCTAGCTGGTGCCAGTTTTTATTTCTTACTTTAAACATCTGGAGTCGACTAAAGACTCCGGTTACCGCAAGTTTTGACTTTTATGATTTTTCTGACGACGATAGGCACGCTGACCGACCAAAGTATTTTCAAATATCTATCCCCCTTGCTATTTTTCTCTGTGAGAAAGTTCGAGCTCATGGTGTCTCGTGAGAAAAACAGCTCTGGCGTTATAATATTCTTTAAGAGTTTTTGTTGGTCCCGTGTTTACTAGGTCTGGTATTTAATAAAAAGAAAAGAATCGTGAAGTCTGATCAGGACGTAATAATAATAAGACGTATGTTTACTTACACTATTTTTTACTATTACATTTTTATTATAATAATATTTTAATATAGACATATGTATATTTTAGGAGAAACTATTTTACCTAAAGGAGCTGATACAATTATGTCTATATTATATATGCACCAAAATAAGAAACATTGGTCGAATCCCTTGATGTTTGATCCAGATAGATTTCTTCCGCAAAAAGAAGGGCATTGTTCGAAATATTTCATGCCGTTTGGTAACGGACGTAGAAATTGTATTGGTAAGTACGAACGAATAATAAAATATCATGATAAAATTGCTTTGTATATAATTAACATAATTGCAGGTCAGAAGTATGCGATGATTTCTATGAAAGCCACTCTAGCAACATTGATACGCACGTTTGAATTCAAAATAGATAAAAATATCTAATTAGAAGACATAGAACTCTTAATACAGACATAGCATTGTGTACTATGGATCCTCTGAAAGTTAAAATAAAAAAAAGAGATTATTGAATTCAAAAAATATAACAATTCATGTTAAAAAAAAATATAAATGCAAAATATGAGAAATAAAAGGTGAAGGATATACACATGGCAACAAAATTATTGCAACAGTAAATTTATATCAAAATTTCGCATAACTTCAAATAATTGTAACTCTGTCAAAAATTGTCGTATTAAAAAAATTTTTTTTTTATTTTGAAGCTTAAAGTCTCTACTTTAAAAAGCATTTTTCAGATTTTGAATTTATTCTTTCCCTCTCCCGCTGTTTTTTCAAAAGTAAAGACGTGTTACATCTCCAAAAAATTGCACAATTTGACGTATTCCACGGGGTGGAATAAATTTTTTTCGCAAATATCATATGTCTATAACCATCGTGAAATTTAAACTTTTCCTTGCAAATTAAAAAAAAAAAACTGCGTTGCACAAATCCTGCTCGATTTCTGCCGTCAATCTGACATCAAACTGCGTTGCGCAGGTCCTGCTCGGTTTTTGCTGCCAATCTGCTGTAATAATTCCGAGCAAATCCTGCTCGGTTTCTGCTACTGATCTGCTGTCAAATTATATCAGTAGATTTTGTAACATTTCTGCTGATATTCTGCTATCATCTGATGTAACAGATTTTATAAATAATCTGCAGTCTTTCTGCTGACAAAAATTTGTAGCAGACATTTGCCAATATCTGTTCAAACAGACCTTGCTAACTGGGAAGATATCCAAATATTAATCATTTTAGTTAATAATTGCACTGTACCATTATTTCATTTTTGATCTATATCAGTTCTATATCATAAAACAGCGCTCGGAATTAGTTGCACATTTCGGGCTGATTCTCGAGACGACGCCTCCTGTTCCCCCACTACCGCTCGGCCGCTGGCGGTCGAGCCGCCGATAGCTCTGGCGCAGGAGCGTTTTATATAAGAAATAGGCTGGGTTGTTGAGGCACCTCTCAGAAAATAGTAATATTTTTTTTGCTACATAAATAATGTTTATTTTCATTAATAATTAAATATATATATATTATGTATTAATAAAAATAAACATTATTTATGTAGTGAAGAAAATGTTACGATTTCCCGAAAGATGCCTAAACAATCCAGCCTATTTCTAATATAAAACGCTCCTGAGCCAGAGCTATCGGCGGCTCGGCCGCCAGCGGCCGAGCGGTAGTGGTGGAACAGGAGGCGTTGTATCGGAAATCGGCCCGAAATGTGCAACTAATTCCGAGCGCTGTCATAAAAAATACTTAAAAATATCAAATAAAACACGAAAAATTTGTCCAACACAGTTTTTTTTTGCTAAACATAATTTGTTGTTACGTGTGGATTACACAATGTAAAAATTGATAATTTGGACTAATAATATATTTTTTTTTCCTTTGAAATTTTTTACCGGTTCTGACAGGGAAGATGAATTGGACTATAAGGCGCACAATAGAAAAAATATTAGGAATAGGAACAAATATTAACCCTTAATCCTGACGGTTTTTTTCGGCACCTTTAATCCCGACTCATGGGTCGCTTTGCGTCTTTGCGTTATTTGGATCAGTAAAAACGCTTTAAAAAATCTGAAAAAATTCATGGAGCTTCTTTCAACCTTCAACTTGAAGTCCCAATTATAATATTTCGATAAAAATTATTTTTTTATATAGTTTATTATTAAGAAATGGAGGTACCTTACAGCACTTTGAAATTTCACTTGGGTCGAAAACGACTCATGAGTCGGGATTAAGGGTTAAATATTAGGAAGAGCAATTTAAAATTATTTTACTTTAAACAAGAGAACGGAATGGATTTATTATTCCTAATTCTTAATTTCTCAGTCAGCAAAGTCTGTTCGAACAGGTATTGCCAAACGTCTGCTACAAATTTTTGTCAGCAGAAAGACTGCAGATTGTATATAAAATCTGTTACATCAGATGATGATAGCAGAATGCCAGCAAAAATGTTACAAAACCTGCTGACATAATTCGACAGCAGATCAGTAGCAGAAACCGAGTAGGATTTGCTCGGAATTATTACAGCAGATTGACGACAGAAATCGAACAGGATCTGTGCAACGCAGTTTGATGTCAGATTGGCGGCAGAAATCGAGCAAAATCTGCGTAGTGCAATTTGATGTTGTTTGCCGCTATGCGGCGTGTTTCTTAAGAGGATGCTAAAGAGTGACGGGCGAACTCCGACGCGAAAGCGCCATCATTTCGATGGTACTAAAAATGAAATGACATTATCGGCGTAGCCTACGCCGCGTAGGTCCGTGTGTACACATTTGTTTGTAGTGGTAACTCACTACACTGACGTGTGGTCTGTGTACGTGTGTCATCGGAAGTTTGTAAACAAACAATGCTTGCGCTTGTTTCCTCGACTGAAATTTCGTCGCAAGGCTGCAATATAATGTCCGAGAAAACATAAGCGTATACAAGGTGTCAAATAAATATAAACTAAATATGACAAAATAATAAATGAAAATATACATAAAATACTATATATATATCACTGAAGAAAAATGTCATATACTTTTCTTATTTTTATCCTTATGTAGCAAATACAAAATAACTAATTAATCAATTAATTAATATATATATATATATACACATATATTAAAAAAATAATTATCTTTATTTTATATTTTATATGATGATAACTGAAATAATGAGAGTATATATCATTTCAGTTATATAAAATACAAAATAAAGACAACTATATTCAATATATATATGTATGTATTGAATAATTAACTTATTTATTTATTTTGTATTAATTACATAAGAATAAAAATAGGGAAAACATATAACATTTTTTTCCAATTAGATATATAGTATTATATATAGATTTTTTAAATAAAAGATTCTATCATATCTAATTTATATCTATTAGACACCTTGTATAAGTCTATTTCGTCTCGTATGTACATCATACAGCCATACAATAGAATTTTAATAGCGAGAAAAAAGTTGAAATAACCTTATAGATTATTCGATAAAACAAAAACAGACCACAAGTGTAGTAAATTACTAACTAAAAGAAATACGTATTTCTTAAAATCTGCCAGTTTACGAATAAATCGTCTTTAGCTCTCTTTTTCTAAACGGTCAGCTGACGTTAGATCGCCTCTGACAATATTTATTAAAAATTGTTAGCTGACATTAGATCGCCTCTAACAATATTTCTTAAAATTTGTCAGTTCACGAATAAATCGTCTTTAGCTCTCTTTTTTCTAAACGGTCAGCTGACGTTAGATCGCCTCTGACTACATTTATTAAAAATTGTTAGCTGACGTTAGATCGCCTCTGACAATATTTCTTAAAATCTGTCAGTTCACGAATAAATCGTCTTTAGCTCTTTTTTTTCTAAACGGTCAACTGACGTTGGATCGCCTCTGACAATATTTATTAAAAATTGTTAGCTGACGTTAGATCGCCTCTGACAATATTTCTTAAAATCTGTCAGTTCACGAATAAATCCTCTGTAGTTCTCTTTTTTCTAAACGGTCGGCTGACGTTAGATTGCCTCTGACAACATTTCTTAAAATTTGCCAGTTCACGAATAAATCGTCTTTAGCTCTTTTTTTTCTAAACGGTCAGCTGACGTTAGATCGCCTCTGACTATATTTATTAAAAATTGTTAGCTGACGTTAGATCGTCTCTGACAATATTTCTTAAAATCTGTCAGTTCACGAATAAATCGTCTTTAGCTCTCTTTTTTCTAAACGGTCAGCTGACGTTAGATCGCCTCTGACTATATTTACTAAAAATTGTTAGCTGACGTTAGATCGTCTCTGACAATATTTCTTAAAATCTGTCAGTTCACGAATAAATCGTCTTTAGCTCTCTTTTTTCTAAACGGTCAGCTGACGTTAGATCGTCTCTAACTATATTTATTAAAAATTGTTAGCTGACGTTAGATCGTCTCTGACAATATTTCTTAAAATCTGTCAGTTCACGAATAAATCGTCTTTAGCTCTCTTTTTTCTAAACGGTCAGCTGACGTTAGATCGCCTCTGACTATATTAAAAATTGTTAGCTGACGCTAGATCATCTCTGACAATATTTCTTAAAATCTGTCAGTTCACGAATAAATCGTCTTTAGCTCTCTTTTTTCTAAACGGTCAGCTGACGTTAGATTGCCTCTGACAATATTTCTTAAAATCTGTCAGTTCACGAATAAATCGTCTTTAGCTCTCTTTTTTCTAAACGGTCAGCTGACGTTAGATCGCCTCTGACTATATTTATTAAAAATTGTTAGCTGACGTTAGATCGTCTCTGACAATATTTCTTAAAATCTGTCAGTTCACGAATAAATCGTCTTTAGCTCTCTTTTTTCTAAACGGTCAGCTGACGTTAGATCGCCTCTGACTATATTTATTAAAAATTGTTAGCTGACGTTAGATCGTCTCTGACAATATTTCTTAAAATCTGTCAGTTCACGAATAAATTGTCTTTAGCTCTCTTTTTTCTAAACTGTCAGCTGACGTTGGATCGCCTCTGACTATATTTATTAAAAATTGTTAGCTGACGTTAGATCGCCTCTGACAATATTTCTTAAAATCTGTCAGTTCACGAATAAATCCTCTTTAGTTCTCTTTTTTCTAAACGGTCAGCTGACGTTAGATTGCCTCTGACAACATTTCTTAAAATCTGTCAGTTCACGAATAAATCGTCTTTAGCTCTCTTTTTTCTAAACAGTCAGCTGACGTTAGATTGCCTCTGACTATATTTATTAAAAATTGTTAGCTGACGTTAGATCGTCTCTGGCTTTTGTAATTCTAAATTGCCAGTCCACGAGAAAACCGCCTCTGGCTTGTCTTATTCTGTATTGCCAGTCCACGAGAAAACCGCCTCTGGCTTGAAGAGAAGAATAAGAATTCTCTAATGCCAGTCCACGAGAAAACCGCCTCTGGCTTGTCTTATTCTTTATTGTAAGATATTTTTATTACGTCATATGCTTTATATATATATAATGTATATGTGTTAAATGATATATGTCATTCGTCATATAAATAATATATAAGTTATATGACATATACATTTATTATAACAATATACAAAATGATATTAACTTTTTACATAGATACTTTGATGTGAATATGTATAATATGGAGCACATAATATACATAATATATACACATGAAGCACATGAATAAAAGTATTTTACAGAAATTAGAATATGAATGTATGTAACTAAATAATGTGAATGTTTGCAAAAATGTTGCAAAATTTATGTGTAATACATACACTTTATCCTTCAGAGTGCCTTCAATCCATTTTTTTCAGCCGGGTTTCATAGCACATAACACAACACACACACACACAACTAACACACACATAACTAACCTAACAGATTCTGTATATGACAGATAGCACTGAGAACTGTATAGCGCCTCTATCTTAAAATCCCGGAACTAATCTATAGCTCTTTTTTATCTTATTCTTCTATATTGCACGCATGCTTTGCATAAATCTGGAAAAGTATGGCATTTTGAAAATAAGTCTCTAAGCTCTATTTTTTTGGTTTTCCATTATTGTTTCATACGCTCTTCTTCGGCACACACCCTTGTTTTGCAGATTGAAGCAGTATAATTTTGATATAAAAGATATAATTCTTTGAGGTGACATTGTCGATAAATTTTCTAAAATTTTTTTTATTTTTTGGTCTAAATTTCACTATCTGCCGAAAGATTAGCATGTGTACTTTACTTACACCAAAGGATTTGTAATCCTATCAAAGCAATAAAAAATGCCATACTTTCCAGAACATTGAAAATACCGGTCGATAAAGTAGGACTTAAGCATCCTCTTAATATATAAACTCGTACTCAAGATTCATCTACAGTGCATATAAAGTGTAGCTAGTGGCTTTATTAAGCTTATTAGTTTAATACAATAATCTGATACAATCCCCATAAAAGATTCAGAATATTAAACTGATTTTTGAAATTGAAAATCCGCCGCGAGTTGACCCGATATTGCAGTGATTTCGGGATTTGGCCTAATAAAGGACCCCGCACATTTTATATAAAAAAAGTAGCTTCGGTCAAATTGGCTGAAATTGAAATATGTTTTAGTTTAGGTGATGCTGATCAAAAGTTTCCTCTGGCAAAAAATCCGAAAATTAAAAGTATAAAAGATACAATGATTTGAAGTGAGTGCTATTGGAGTTTAAGAAATGCCTGTTTTTGAATACATAGATTAAGTTAATATATGAATGTTTGAAAATATACATATAAATGATGTACTTATGCCACTTCTACAATATTTAATGACTCCAAATTTTCTCTGGCTTAAGTGTGTGTATGTGTGAGTGCGCGCGCCTGATCTCTGCGTAACACACACACACGCACGACAGAAAGGGTTTGGAGTCATTAAGTACTGTAGAAGTGGCACACATTATATATGTGTATATTTTTTTAAACATTTATATATTAACCCATTAAGTCCCGAACGGACGTTTTTTCGTGGCTTTTTTTAGCGACTGTCTTTTCTATTAAACCGGTCCGGAAAAAATTTTAGAACAATTATTTCTGACGTAAAATTATTTGAACTTTCCGAATCTGTCTTTAGAATTTTTCCAAAATGTGATCCGAAAAAGTTACGTTTGTTTATTTAAAAAAAAGGGATTTTTTCGCATCGAAATCGGATGAGGATATCTCTGGGAAGTGAAAATCTTGCGTCCATGGACCCTAAGTTTCAAAATGTATGAATGAGTATTTTGAAATTTAAAATGGCGATGTCCAATATGGCGGTCCAAAGCCATAAATTTGACGCTTTTTTCGATTATTCTGAGCACAACAATTTCTTTTGATGAATTCTCAATGAAAATGGGTCTACTGAGGTAGATCCATTTTTGGGTCGCTGATTACAAATCTCTTATCAGATTTCCAGAATTCAAGATGGCGGATCCAACATGGCGGAAAATTCTCAAAATTGTTTAATTTTTATAAAAATTTGTATATAAGGGTTTTTTGGATCATTGATTACAAATCTGTTATCAGATTTCCCAAATTCAAGATGGCGGACGAAAATTTTCAAAATGGTTTAATTTTAATACAAATTTGTATATAGGGGTTTTTTGGGTCGCTGATTACGAATCTGTTATTATTTTTTTCCGAACTCAAGATGGCAGATCCAACATGACGGACGGAAATTCTCAAAATTTTTAAATTTTTATAAAAATTTGTATATAGGGCGTTTTTCGGTTGCTGACATTCTTCTTTTTACTTGGAATAAAAATCGCTGAGTTATTGCTTTTCTTGCTTTTCTTGGTCCGAAAACTACACATTGGCTCTTATGGGAAGGCTCTCTCCAGTATGTTATAGATGGCACACAGCGACAATTTGGTACGCGATTGGTTGCCTTTGTCAAAGAAGACGGTGATTGGCTCAGCGCTAGCTGATGCAACAGGCTGATGCCAGAGAGAAGACGATTTCCGCAAGGAAGGTTCTTGGTCGTAGTCATGGACGTAAGAATATATGAACGGAGCGATAGCGTGAGGGGTTGAAACTAGAAAGGCAAGGGGAAAACTAGCCAACTAAAATGGCCGCTACGGGTAACTAATGAGCGTGAAATTTATAATATATAAATATTATTTATAATTATAATATATAAATACATAAAAGTAGAGGTAATAAGTTCAAATCTTCAAATTGCTCGGTTTTCTATAAGCCATGTGAACGCGATCGCCAAGTCAAGGTTAGATTAGATTACTAACACCGCCATTTTTCTAATCAACCAACATACTGCTGCATGATTTCCTCCTGCCGCTCAGGCTTCATCCCCCTCGCCTTTTAGACCACTTATCATTCCATCCAGGTATTCATACATTTATGATTGTAGCGCAGTATATACAGTAGAGCACTAAAGATGTAGGTATTCTCACGTTTGAGCCATTTTTGGCCCATTTCCCCACTCCTTGCCCTCTCGCCCATTTACTGCTGAGCTAAGAAGTTACTTCTTAGAGCTAAGAAGTTACTTCTTAGAGCTAAGAAGTTACTTCTTAGCTCAGCGGTAAATGGGCGAGAGAGCAAGGAGTGAAGGAATGGGCCAAAAATGGCGCAGACGTGAGAATACTCACGTTTATAGTGCCTTACCTGGTCCAAAAAACGGACCGGGTCACGCAAAGTAGGGGAGATGGAATAACTCCAGGGAGCTATGCCAGTCATTTGTCACATGGCGATGCCCCGGGCTCGCCCATCTCCCCTGGGTAAGAACAGGGTGCATTGGTAGACGCGCAAGGTCGGGAAGATCCCCCGTGATTGCATACACGCGCGCCGATATATCCGTGAACGTCACCGCGGAGCACGCGGCAACCCTACGAACTTTATGAGGGCTATCGCGCAAAGCGAGCAGCCCTCAAGCTAGTCATAAAAACGGCTAAGGCCAAGATCTGTGATAAGCTCTTGAGAATTCTGAGTAGGGACTCCTGGGGCGCTCATATAGGTTCGTGCTTAGCAAGATCCGCCAGTGACCGAGATCCTAGACCCCCAACCCTTGGAGGATGCAATGTCTGCTCTCTTCCCGGCAGGGGAGGGGGTGGTGTGTCCTTCGGAGGGTAAGGCAGAACATATCCATTGGTCCGCCGAGCTAGAGATCTCGGTTCAGGAGCTGGCCATCGCGATCAAATGGATGCGTGCCCGTAACGGCATCGGGACCGGACGACATCCCAGACCGCGCATGGGCCTTGGCCATGGGCATCCCCAGAGATCGGCTTAGGCTGCTGTTCAACAGCTACCTGAGATCTGGGGAATTTTCCCACTCATGAAAGATGGTGCGCTTGGTCCTACCAAAGGTGGACCGACCCGCAGAGTCTCCCTCTGCGCTCCGGCCGATTTCTTCCCTCGATGAGAGGGGCAAGCTATTTGAAAGTATAATAGTGGCTCGCCTCTCGAGCCACCTGTCCAATGTAGGCCCCGATCTTGCGGATGCACAGTTCGAGTTTTGCGAGGGCAAATCAACGACAGACGCGATCAGACACGTCCGCGCTCTTGCGGACTCGGCTGTGTCCTGGGAGAAGGGAAGAGAGGTAGCATTGGCGATAAGTCTCGACATCAACATTCTAATAGCGTTTTCGATTATACGGATTTTGATAGACCCAAGGTTGATTAATGACGTTATTGCATTGTCTCCACCAATAAAAGACGAAGATAAATTCATAGTAAAATAGTGATTGATCAACCTTGTATCGATCAAAATTCGTATAATCGAAAACGTTATAACAAAAGCAGCACGCATGGAGCACACGACGCACTCTGTTGAAAGTTTTGGATTACTTATAGATTTTTCATGCCTAATTTCGACGGTGCGTAAGGTAGTCGGCGATTAATTTCTTTATCGTTTCGTGCTTTGTTGCTCGCGAAGATGAATAATTGCTGCAGTGTTTCTATCGCTGTTGCAGTTCTGTATTTGCGTTCCGTTGCTTGCGGAACAGATGCTGCATCGGTTCGAAAACTCGAGCGCGCTTTCGTTGGAAATTTTGTGGCTCGCAAAAATTCACTGAAACTTGTAAATAACTGTGTAAAAAGTCTGTACATAATTTGTGATCGGTGTTGTTTTCGTTCTTTATTAAAAATTGTGCCATCAAATCAAAAGAGAGAAGTTTTTTTTTCTCCGAGCCTTTTCCTTTGAACCAATTCGCTTACGCGCTCGCTCGCGCAATTGTAATCTCGCAAACACTAGCAGAAGACCTTAACGCGAGAACCGGAAGAAAGGGTAGGGTTATGGAAGAAGAGGGAGAAAGAGTCGGGGGGGGGGGTGGGGGGGGGGGGGAGGGAAGACAAGGCAATTGGAGGATGGGAAAATGAATAAAAAGAGCAGTAGTTTAGTAGAATTTATTGAGGAAAATGGATGGAGTCTCTTTTTAACGAACATAAAGGGAGATGAAGAGAGGGAACACACATTCATAGGCAGAAAGGGGTTTATAGTACTATACTCTGTCCAGCGAAAAAAGGGCCCGCAATTTGCGCATAGGAGAAGTATAGCGGCCAAAGTGGGGAGAGCATTGGCATTGGCAACGCAGTATTGTATTGCACAAGCAGTTACAGTTCTGTAGAGTGGAGGGCTTTCTAAGCGTCCCATGAGGGGAGATCTGCGCGAAACGGACGAGTTTTCGTCCTATCCGCGGGTTCTTCTCTTGTTGGACAGAGTATGTTATGGGGGATGAAGAGGTGAAGAATAGGATAGAAAGCATGAGGATAAGAGATAATATAGATAATATAGACCATCAGCCTTATTGGAGGTTTGGGTTAAAGGGAACGTAGAGAGAAGAAAGGAGGGTAAGAAAGGGAGTGGGAAACTAAAGAAGAGTGTGAAATGAGAAGGGGAATAACGTTTAGGGAGTAGGGAGTAGAGTTTAATAAAAGAATAGGGAGGATTATACTGGGGGGAAAAGAAGTAAGAGAAGAATAGAAAAGAATGAAAGCGTTGGCGAGAATAGTGAAAGAAGCCTTAAAAGAGACAGAGAAGGAGGGTGGGGCAGGAAGGAGGAAAGCAGGATGGTGGGATGAGGAGTGTGTGTGGAGAAGAAGAAGGAGGTTAGAAGGGAATTGCGGGATTGAAGGCGTGAGAAGGACAATGGGCAGAGAAAAAAGAAGCAGGTATATAAGGAATATAGGCTATAAGGCTATAAGGCTATAAGGAACTGTAAGAAGGAAAAAAGAGGGAGAAGAATGAGAAATGAGAAAGGCTGGCGGCAAAGGCTAAGAGAGAATATGAAGTGTGGGAAATAGTTAATAAAGAAAGAGGATAAACAAGAACAAAAAAATAAAAAAATGGAAGGAAAATTTCATGAGGCTGTTGAAGGGAGTGGAAGATAGGGTAGTTAGGGGTGGAAGGGTAGGAAGATAGGATGAAAATACAGAAAAAGAAATTAGTAGAGATGAAATAAAAAAGACAATAAGGGGACTGAAGGATGGGAAGTCAGAAATAGACGGGATTCCGAATAAGTTAGGAGATTAAGGAAAAAGTAGAGAAAAAGAAGATTGTACCACATAATCAGATTTAGAATCGGATTTAGAAAAAGCATAGAAACAATGGACAACATTTACGTAATTAATTATTTAATTAATAGGCAGCTAGAGAGAAAAGGGGGAAAATTGACAGCCATGTTTATAGATTTAAAAGCTGCGTTTGACTCGGTAGAGAGAAGAGTACTGATAAAGGCAATGAGGGAACGGGGAATCAGGGAAGAGTTAATTGGGAGGGTGGGAGAATTGAAAAATTCAATCGCACAAAATGCATCCATGGAACAATTTTTTATGTTATGCCATTACATTTTTTCCTTTACTACTTTTTTTATCTTTAACGGGACAAGTGCTATTATATATAAAGAGTTTAAGACTGAACATTCTAGACCGCAAATAATATAAGTGATAAATTTAGATGCGTATAAAAATGTTATTTGAGTTCTCAAGTTATGTTAAATAAATTTTTTGCAATGTCTAAAATTGACAATTTTAAGTTGTTCATGATAAATCGTTCTTGTACTATTTTGAAATAAAAAAGCTTGTACTATTTCGAAATAAAGAAATAAAGAACCAAAAAATTTTAAACATGAAATATCTATAAAAGTTTTTATAAGAGAATGTTTTTGTTAAGATTATTGAACAAACAAACAGACAGATTTCACGGAAAGGCTTATTAACTTTATTGCACAAAAGTAAAGAAGAACGAACGTATAATTATTCACGTGTGTAGAGAGCGCTCTTAGTCAATCAACTGACTAGACGAACTAGAACTAAAAACAAGGATAAAGGAACATAGTAACTTTACAAGTAACTTTACAAGTACGGTAGTTGCATCGCAAAACATAATAATTCAACTAAATTTAACTTAAAAATTGCAATCAAAATATGTCAAGAAAAATTACAATATATACATTTATATACATTTACAATTTTCCAGACATTTGTTTTATAGCTGCAACCTATTCATAATTACATACATAGCACTCTCTATGATAGTTCAGTTGACAACTTGCATTTCCAACAGTTTTTATAAAAGTTGTTTTGTTTAACAATCAATTTGTTCTATTTGAAAATTTCTATAATTTTTAATTTTCTTGTTATAATTGTATACAGAAAGTACACTGTAAGTAAAAGTAAAAAAAGTTAAAAGTAAGGATAAAGGGGATAAAAATAATCCCATAATTAAATCCAATAATAAAATTTATTTCAAATTTGCATCGCAAAACATAATAATTCAACTAAATTTAACTTAAAAATTGCAATCAAAATATGTCAAGAAAAATTACAATATATACATTTATATACATTTACAATTTTCCAGACATTTGTTTTATAGCTGCAACCTATTCATAATTACATTTTTCTTATTAATGCCTGTATTTTGTCTTCCTTCATGTAAAATATTTTGTGTAACATTTTCGTGTGAAGATGAAGGAATTGTGACAACAATCATTTCATCTCTTCGTAGTGTGCAAATATTGTGTGAATCACGCAACATGATATAATATATTCTGCCATTAAATCTATTCTTGACATGGGTAACCGATCCAATAAACTTCTCATTTGTCTTTTCAGCAAACTAATACATCTTTCTACAGCTACCCTGGCTGCTGAATGGCGGTAGTTGTAACTTCTTTGCCTCTCAGTTAAATGGCCATTGTCCCGGAAAGAAGTAAGCAAGTGTTGATGCAGCTCATATGCAGCATCACCCAGAATATGGCTGCTATTTGCAGAAAACTTTTCTGTATCATTTAAGAAATCTGCCACTTCCGACTGCCGAAAAACTTTCTGGTCATGAACAGAACCAGGATGTCCAGTGTAGCAATGCGTGATTAGAGTCCTGTGATCGCATACCAACTGCAAATAAATGTATGCAAATGTATGATATATGCCAACGTTTATAATATTACTTTATTGTGATTCGATATTACATTTACTTACCTGCAATTGAATGGAATGGTATCCTTTGCGGTTTATGTAATCTGCAGGGTTCTCTTTTGGAGTGTTGATATGAATATGAGTGCCATCAATGGCCCCGATGACTCTTGGAAATTCACTAGCTGTTTCAAAGCCTCGCATGACACTAACAACTTGATCACCACTGGGTCATTGAATGAATTGGGTACATCTTGAGAACAGAGCATAGGTGACTCTCCGCACAGCTCTAACAGCTGTAGCTCTCCCAAGCTCACATTAAACCGATCACAGATTGATCTGTAATAAAACAGAGTTGTATATCAAAGTAGAGCAAACATGAGAATCTTTTTTAATTATAATTTAATTATAATATTTAAATTTAATTATAATATTTAAATTAATAAATAATAATATTATTAAGAGAGAGGTCTGAAATAGCACTCACCAGCTGCTCACCTGTATGAATTCATAGTAGCCATTTTCCATAGCGCTATCATTAATTGTTGATGACAAGGAATAGTAGGGCAGCCTTTCACTTTCCTAAATTTTCACCAATAATTTCGAGAAGGTATTCAAATGTTGCCTTTGACATTCTGAAAAGAACGGAAGCATAGGCCAATATAAATTATATTTATTCTGAAGCTGTAAATGCGATCAAAAATAAAATGCATTCCATTCAGAAACAAGTACAAACCTACTGATATAAAAATTTGGAAAAAATTAAAGTTGTCATGCTCACTTACCTAAAATGACTTTTGAACTCATGATCCATAACGGTGGACAACATCGTCGTAGCCTACAATTCGTGGACGAAGTTTACGCTTTCCTCTCTTTCGCATAGCTATTTCCCACTTGCTTTCGGAGCTTGAGGAACTTTCTGACTCTTTTCTTCTTCGACGCATCAGCAACATACATAGTAGCTATTTCAGTAATTATGTTTGGTGTTGTCGACACGACACCGGCCATGTTGTTTCGCCTGTCTCCGTGGTCGTCTAATGCGTTCCATTAAAACTTCGCTCGTGACGTTTGCGAGCTAGTGGAACGCGCAATTTTGCGGTCGTAATCGCGGTCGTTGCAGGTGTTAAGTGGAACGCACCCCTGAAGTGTTGATATGTTGTAGATTTTGACTGGTTTTCAATGTTAGACTGGCACGTATCGTACTTTTGCACCGAAGATATTCGAAGCCTTCAGTAGGTACCCACACGTAACAAAAACCTCTAATGGATATCCACTAGATGTTCATCATGGAGATTCGAAACCTCTATTAGATGTCCATGTAATCTCCTGTAGATGTCTACTAGACATCTACAGTTCCGCATTACATACTTCCATTCGACATCCATTAAATATATTCATAGATATCATATGGAGCAATCATAGATGTTCCATAGATATTTCATAGAGCTTTGATGGATTGTAGTTTCAATTTGTCATTAATAAAATTATTTGGAAGTAAAGTCACAAATGTGATTGCGAGATAGTCTTGTTTATGTAGGTGTTAACAAGACTATCTCACAATCACATTTGTGACTTTACTTCCAAATAATTTTATTAATGACAAATTGAAACCACAATCTTTCTACTAAACAGATTTGTAACGTTAACACTGAAGATGGCTGAATGATCAGCCGAAACGTTTGACATCGACGATGTCCTAACAATATTCGTTACTATGGATACTGATATTTCTATTAAACAGATGTCTAATAGACATCTATGATGGACTTATATCGTCATTTATCATGGAAATAATATGGATTTCTAATAGAAATCTATCTAATATCCATCGTAGAGATAGATGTAGTATGGAGTTATGGAGATTATATGGACATCCATTGGATATTATGTTCCGTGTGGGTAGGCAACCCGTTACTTTGTATTTCTTGCAAGCAAAGTGCATCGGCCATATCTATATACGCCTGCCGTGTACGGGATCGAAAGCCTAATCCTATATCTATCTTTGCTCCACTTCGGTATCGTTATATTGCTGATTGCTTTATTATTATTTCTACGTTACTTTAGAATTGTCTTTCGATTCTTGCGAAATAACTTATATACGACAGGACTGCGATCATGGTCTTTAGGAATGTCCTGTTATGTATGTGATAGAGTGTTTCGTCCAGGTCTGATGTCGCGACTTTATGGTGACGATAATGTTAATAAACAGGAAATCGCTTTCACACGCCGTGAAGAAACTGGCAGATCACCAATTGCCATTGAGAACGTTACCAGATTGTGTATGAACTGCAATTGATCAATTAACAATGAAATAGCTATGATTGAAAATAATCCGTCTTGTTTGCGATTGAATGTTTTGACTCAAACATCCAGTCACACTTGTCTCATTTGTAATAGTCCCGTTAATGTAGAGCAGTTATCAATCAAATGTCAAGTTAATGTATTGTTACGTCCTGATAGAAGTACAATTTTTTCGTTGGGCTCGGCGATCAACGTAAACGGGCCTGACCGCACGAGCCAAGCGGCACGTTTAGAACTTGCAACGGGTCAGCGACTGGAAGAGTCATTTTTAGGGTGCCGTCACATACAGCCCGTAATCCGTAATCCGCACCAAAAGTCCGCAAAAGTTACTAGGTATTTCGTCCGTAACGTTACGTGTGTTTTTATCTCCTTGTGTCCCATGGAGCCGTAAATACAGTCGTAACGGTAGTACTATTTTTTATTTGACAAATTATAATTATTTATTTGTATTTTATTCATAAGAAAACTACGGAATATATTATAATTTTAACAAAAGTTTTAATTAAATCGTCAAATTTAGTTAAATAAATAAAATTAGAAAAAGCATTATTAGTAATAACTAGTAACTTGTAGTAACTTTTACGAAAATTTCATGGAATTACGGCTCCATGGGACACAAGAAGATAAAAACACACGTAACGTTACGGACGAAATACCTAGTAACTTTTGCGGACTTCCGGTGCGGATTACGGATTACGGGCTGTATGTGACGGCACCCTTACTCCGTCGACAGGTCAACCGCTCGTGGTTCCCTTTTTGGGTTAAGGAATTGAATCCCTTTTACCCGGGACGGAACCTTTGTGCGCAATTTGAGAGAGAAGATGTAAGGGGGTGACGAACGAGGAGGGTGTGGTTAAATAAAAAAGAACAAAAGTTTAATTTATTAAAGACTTAACATTTTAATTTAATTGAATTTTTAATTTGGATACAAAAACTTAACTCTTAATCGCATGTGTTTATAATTTTGTTTGTGTATTTCCTACAATAGTGTGTGTGTGTGTGTGTGAGTGTTTCATTCTTCCGGAAAGAGGACAGAGGAAATAATAAAATAAAGAAGAATGAACTGACTTACTCGTTGCAGAGTAGTTTCGGAGCGGGTTGAATAGGTTCGGTGGTTCTGAGCGGGCACCCTGCTGCGGGATGGTGTCGTCAGGGCGATGGACCCTCTACTCGAGATGCACCACTTGGTCGCTACAAAGTATCAACTAATTTTACTTTTTTAATTCGCGCCTCCGAACTACTCGAAAAACTGTTTCAAGAAACTGAGCTAAACGGAATAAACTGCGCAAAAACTGCTTGAAGAACTGTGTGTAATTGTGTGTGGAGCCACCAGAACACGGATTTTTATACCCTTTTCTTGAAATAGATCCCTTTGGAAAATCTTAGGCTTTTGAGGCGGGGATCGAATAGGAATTAGTCTTGCGAGAAGATTTTTAATGTGGGGGAGGATGGCGTCATTTTTAGCTAATAGGATTGGGTTTAGATAATTAGGTTACTTGAAATGGGGTAGGAAGAAAGGGGCCCTAACGAATAAGGAATAGCGTCGTTTCGGGTCCATATATGATGGGGGTAGGTTTTTGAGGTGGCGTAACCCGGTTGATGTTAATTAGTATAGGTGGGGTGCATCTCAGTGTCTTAAGATCTGGGTGGGCGTAGTCTTTAGACCATACGATGGAATGATGGGTGGTCTATAGAGGTGCTTGCCCCGATTCCCGGCTTTCGGATTGGATGGTTAAGAATCGGTATATAAGTTCGCAAAGCCTTGGGTCACTGATCTAATAAATTTGACAGTTTACGACTGTCGCGTGCCCTTGGTGTCGCGTGGAGAGTGCGACTAATGCATCTCGGTTTCCCAGACCTACTGAACACGTGCGCCGTATCAGGTATCGCGCCTTCTCGGCATGCGACTGCGGTCATTGCCCGATCGTTACTCGGTAAAACCCTATCTATTAGCTAGGGTTCCCGTAGGTGGAATTCAAGAATATGACTAGCTGATGCCAGTTTTTCTTTTTATCTCTTACTCTAACCGTCTAGAGTCGGTTAAGGACTCCAGCTACCGCAAAGTTTTGACTTTTACGGTTTTTCTGGCAACGATAGGCACGCTGAGCGGCCAAGGTATTTTGAAATATCCATGCCCCTTGCTATTTTTCTTTGTGAGAAGATTCGAGCTCCTGGTGTTTCATGAGAAAAACAGCTCTGGCGTTATAATATTCCTTAAGAGTTTTTGTTGGTCCCGCGTTTACTAGGTCTGGTATTTAATGAAAAGAAAAAAATCGTGAAGTTTGATCAGGACGTAACAGTATTTATAGTTTCGAATATATATTTCTTGAATAATGTAAGATCATGCAGGCATCACTTGAATGATCAAGGTCTTCTACAGTACTTACTCGGTGGATTACGGTTTGTTAATAGGCCATATGTGATAAAAAGATTAGAATTACACGCATTTCTACAGGAATTTCGAAACGTTGCAAATAGTCGATGGATTTATGAAGATGAGAACAGTTTCACGGATGATGAATTTAAAACAATGTTTCCTTTAAGCAAATCGCAATTTCAAGAGCTCTTTACATTCTATGATCCTGTACTGACAGAAGAAGGTCACAGATACATTGCTAAAAGAGATCTGTTAACTTTTTTGTGTAAGTTGCGACAAGGTAGCAGTTATCGGAGCAATAACTTTTTAAAAATTATATTTTAATTTTTGAGTACGCAAGCAGTAAGTATGGCCATCGCTACCTCTCATAAGCTGGCAGGACCAAATCAGCAGAATCGAATGCGACTTATCGGAAAATTTAGTACTCATTTTGTACTATTTTTTATCACAAAAAATAATTTTGTACCCCGTGCCATTTAAGAAAAAATCGTGGCGCTGCCAACTTCATATTAAGCTAGCAAAACCAAAAAAAAGAAAATATATATATAAATAAAAAACACAACGTATAAGTTAGCGTTGAATTTGTACCACCCAAAAAAAGTCAAAATATTTCCATTAACCTTTTAAAACAACCCTTATTTCGTTTATCCTAGAAAATAGGACATTTCTCTTCCGATCTTTTAAGAATTTAACTAGCAAAATTGAACTAAATTTATCTTATTATTTACCACTTGTCATGTACTATTTTGTACCACCAGAAAGAATTTTGTACCCCGTGTTATTTGAAAAAAATCGTGGTCCTGCCAACATAATGTGGAACTAATTGAATAAAATTTATTAAAAAATAATAAATAACGATAGATTCTATTAGTACTAAATACTAAACTAAACTAAACTAAACTAAATTATTATAAATGATATAAATGATATAAATTTTAATTTTAACAATTATACATATATACTGTATATCAATAAGGCAGGTGTTATTAAAGATTTTTCTTTAAGATTTTTTTCTTTTTTTTTTAGGTCATTATATTCGACCCATGTTTGTCCAACTCTTACGATAAGCGCATAGCTGTATAATGTCCGAGTGTTCGTATGCCTCTTGTTAAAATGGGTCTTTTATATGTTACAATGCCGAGTAACTTATGTATCATTCCATTCAATGGATTTTTGAATGACTTATTGATGTTGTTCAATTTTATTTGTGAATCAATGTCTGTGGTGGAGAAGATTTCAAAAACAACAATATCTCCTGGAAAATAAACAATTATTAAATCAAAAGAAAGTAAGTATAGTATACTTCTATAAAAAAAAGTACTAATAGAAGAAAGATTATAAGTAATAAAACGCAAAATATGTAACGAAACATAAAATAAAACTTTTTTATTATAAAAAAAAAAACAAAGTTAAAAATAATATTTTGGTTTAATTTCGAATCCTCCTCAGTTTAGCAATATTACTAGTAGTGTATTTTGTATCTCAACATCCGCGCTTTGATTCTTATAGTCTTTCTTTTAATATTTTTAAAGTTGATTAAAATTGATTAATTAAACGAACTTACGTGAAGTTCGATTACAATTATGCTGTCTCGTCCGGATGGATAATCGTAGTAGCGTTCCGCTGCGCTATCCTCAACAGGTTTTTAACTAAATTTAAAAAAGGCGCCGCTCTGTTACACTCAGGCGCGCCTAACTGCACTCACGAGCCTTCATTAGTTCAAAGCAAACAAATCTGAAATATATGGTGTGGGTGGGAGGGACTCTCCATCCGGACGAGACAGCATAATTGTAATCGAACTTCACGTAAGTTCGTTTAATTAATCAATTATGCAATGTCTCGTCCGGATGGATAATCGTAGATGTTTAAAGCTCAGATTTGTAATGGAGTTAAAAGTAAATAAAGTACAACTTTATTTGCCTTTTAAACTTCTTGTCTATTTTATTATAAATGAACATATGATCCAACATACATGTGTAAGTCCGAAACACAAACTATATTTTTTTTTTTTTTTTTTTACGAGAACTAGTATCTAGCCTTATGAAATATTCAGGATCTTAGCCTGAAAAGATGAGTCTGTAATTATTGGTCGATTATAAAATCGAGCAAAAACATCCGAGGACCTGCTCCAACCAGCCGTCCGTCTGATTTCATCTAAGCTAATGCCCCTACTTGCCGCGAGAGATGTTAAAGCATGGCGAGTAGAATGTGCTAAAAAAATACTTATGTCCACTTTCGCTGCGTCTAGTTCTGTCTTGACTCAACGACCTAGTGTCTGGGAAGAGACTGAATTGTGTGGCACACGAAAAGAGATAAAAAAAGAGTCGCAGCCTCTCTAACGGAGATTGCAAGTGACTTGAAGATAAAGTTTTATTAAGGAAACAATACAAAGTTCTGGTTTGTCCAGGAAGGGTTTGAATGTGAGTAAAGGCTGAACTTTCCCAACGCCGGAAGTTTTAAGCTTAGCCGGGATTTTTATGATTATGGAATCTGATATGATAACATTCGATAATTGAATAGCTGCAAGCGTTTGCATTCTTTGAGCCGTTGTGAGAGCAAGGAGTGTTACCAACTTCCTCGATATCTGTTCTAGCGAAAGATCTCCATGTGGATATAAAGTGGCCAAATGATCAATTACTGGAGATGGGTCCCAGATGAAATCATAACGAGGGCGTTGTGGTTATAAAGTTGCGACACCCTTGAAAAATCTCTTTATTAAAGGGTGAGACCCTATCTCTTCCGAAGAAATAAGAGATATGGCTGAACGATATGTATTTAAGGTAGCATAAGAGCCTACCTCCGAAAAGAAAGCGGATAAGAAATCTAGAAAAACGGGAACCGACGGGGCAAAGCAGCTGATCCCCTTCTGTTTACAGAAAGACCACCATAATCTAAGGGGTTTTGATTATTGCGCTATTGTAGCGTCCGAAACTGATGCAAGCGTTGCAGTCAGTACTGAGAACGGTGTCCCCTTGAGCAAAAAGGCTTGCCGGATAATTTCGCGGCTACCAGGGAAATCCTGTTCCAAGCTGGGTGAACGTCTCTGAAAGGAGATGATAACATGTTAATGTCCGGTTCAAATTGGATTGGTTGGTTGACTATAAGTTGATTGAATAAAGGAAACCATGGCTGGGCTGGCCACCAAGGAACAACGACAACTCCTTCAGCCTTATCAGTAATGATCTTCCGTAAGACCTTGAGAATCAAAATGAAAGGGGGGAATGCATAAAAATAAAATTTGCTCCAATTTAATGAAAACGCATCAACTGCTTGTGCTAAAGGATCCGGATGCCAAGAGACAAAGCGCTGGCACTTACTGTTAATCGATGTAGCGAACAAGTCAATATCGAAACGACCAAAATAACAATAAATAAGAAGTTAATTCTGTCAAAATACTCCTGTCCAAGAGCTCACTCTGTTTCTTCCGACACAACTCGTGATTCAGCGTCTGCCTCAATATTCTGAGCCGAAGGGATATATGAGGCATATATGAATATATCTCGCTTTGCGCACCAATACCAGATTTTACGGGCAAGTTCGGATAAAATGGGGAATTTGACCGAACCCATACGATTAATATACGAAAGAGCCGTGGAATTATCTACCCTTAAAAGAATGTTAGATCCTTGTAAGTGGGAGGCAAAGCATCTCAGTGCGTGAAATGTGGCTAAAAGTTCCAAATAATTAATATGATGTTGTTTGTCCTCTGGTGACCAAAATCTATGAGTCCGAGCTCCACCAGACGCGGCTCCCCATCCTGTTAAGGAAGCATCAGAGGAAATCTCAATATCGAAACGACCTGATCGAATATAATTGCGTTGTGACTTGTTTTTAAAAACAGCCTTCCACCATAAAAGATCCTCTCTGAGCGAAGCTGGGAGGGGCATCTGGGCTTCAAAATTATTGTTTGTTGCTTCAAGAGCTAGAAACTTTTTTCTTTCTAGAATTTTGGTATGCAGCATACCATACTGTACAGCCGGGCAAACAGATATCAGAGAACCAATATAACTTGCCAAAAAACGAATCTTGCAGCTGCTTTTACCTAACATGGTAAGAGTCATCTGTAGAAGATTATCTCTTTTGTCGGGCGGAATCGAGACCGCAAAATATTGGGTATCAAAAATAAAACCCAAAAATCGGCAAGAGTTCGTCGGCGTGAGTACACTCTTACGTCTGTTAATAATAAAGCCTAGAGAGGATAACAGGTTCATCGTTGTAGTGACATTTTTTGCACATTGATCATATGTGGGTGCGATGAGAAGAAAGTCGTCCAAGTAAACCACCGAGAAAAAACCCTCTTTCCTAAGGGAATATAAGACTGGTTTTAAGATCTTTGTGAAGATATACGGGGCTGAAACCAGTCCAAAAGGTAGGGCTTTAAACTGGAAGAGTTGATTCTGGAAACGAAATCGCAGAAATTTTCTATCATCCTGGTGAATAGATAAAAGAAGGTATGCATCCTCCAAATCAATTGAGGCCAAAAAATCATCTGCGGAGAGGAGGCGAATTACCGTTTTCCAGTCCTCTAGTTTGAAATGCGGAGCTAAAATAAATTGATTGAGACGTTTTAAATTGAGAATAAATCTCCAATCTCCCGATGATTTCTTAATAACAAAATATGGAGAAAGAAATTGATCCTTGCATTCCGTCACAATCTCGATTGCTCCTCTAACGAGAAGTCGAGAAATTTCCTGGGAGCAAATTTGCTCCTCAAACTTAGATAGGTGGATAGGAGGATCATTAACCTGAGAAGGCGGGTGTTGTGTGAACGGTAGTCTATAGCCAGCAATGGTCTGTAGGATTTTCTGGTCTGATGTAATTTCCTTCCACCGGGGAAGAAAATACGATAACCTGCCGGCAATATTTACCTCCTCCTGGCTTAGTGTTTCCTCGACCTGGAGCGATATGATGACCGGCGATTGTTGTTCGCCGCCCCTGTTTTCCTCGTCGCCGATCTCGGGTATCTCACAGGGGCGCGGGTGTTTCTCGATCTAACAGGGGCTACCTGCGTCGGTTGTTTGATCGGCTGCTGAACTCTCCGAGATATTGCTAACAGCGTTTTAATGATATCTTTGGATGATTTTTCTATAGAGGCCGCTTTCTTAATCTGTTCTCCGAAGGAAGAACCAAAAAGGAGATCGTCAGCTGGAATGGCATCCGCTATATTTTTAGCGATCAAATTAAGGGCGGGTGTGACCTGCGCCCTTCTAGTCAGAGAGAGCCGATAAAAAAGGTCCGCCAGAATCCTTGCTCCCTCATTGACCTTTGTAACCGCTATGCGAGCTTCAGGGCCGAGAGAATTTTGCGTAACTGGCCTAAGGAAGTCTGATATGACTTCGCCTAAGGCGCACAGTGCTATGCCCACCTGATCTTGGTTTTTACCTCCATATTCATCCCTCTTGACCATGGAGTTGTTTTTGAGTGCTATTTTACACTCTTGATTCAAGGTGGGGGCCTTAAGAAAAGCTGCTGTCTCGGGGGGGGGGGGGGGTATTTTCTTAACAAGAGCTTTTATTTTTAATACTTTTCTTAATTATTTATTCAAGTAATTACTATATTGCATATGTAAAAAATAAAATTATCATGACAATAAAATTCTTATATAGAATATTTCAATACCACTTTTTTATAATTTACCAAAACTAAATAAAACAAAAAAATCTATAGTTTTTCTCAAACATTTCATTTCTTCTTTTCATGTCGTTTTGTATTTTGATTTATCCGATCTCCAGCATGCTGTAGCCAGTTTTTAATTACAGTTTGGATGGAATGGGAAGAAATACTCTTTCCACTAATACTGATGATTACATCTGAAAAAATTCTGTTAATGAATTTTATATAATAAAAAGTTAAAATTATAAATTATTATAAAATTATTAAAATTATAAATTTTTATTTTTATTATATATTTACTATTTTCTAAAAAGATATTCAGAATATATTATATAAAAAATATATTCAGAATATATATTTCAGTATATTATACTCAGAAATTATTAATTAAGAAACGTAAAAATAAATAAATTAATTAACTAATTCTTGAACGTTAAAAATATGTAATAAATAGATGAAAAAAATTTAATTAATAATAATAATCTCTATAATAATAATAATGATTAAAATATTATGGAAAAATTACAACAAAAATATGTTATTAACTATTTCTTTTTTACATTTTATTAGATTACAGTACACAAAGTATCCAAAAAGTGACACAATTGGTGTGTAGTGGATGTCGGACGATAGAATTTAAATTTTAAAAAACTTGAGTTTTTTTTTACAATATTTAATAAAGGAGATGTTATTAATCATAGTTTAGCTAATCTGCGCAACTCTTTAGATGGATATTATCTCTGTAAGTCACACGTTTGTTAGAATGCATAGCAAAGCATTAAGTACACTACTAAGTGCATAGCTCATACGTAATGTCCACCTAAAAAATGGTGCAGATTGGTTAAACTATGTTTAATATCATTTATATGACAATTGCTTATTTCTGGAACTTTGTGTATCTCTTTATATATTTTAAAATGTAAAATAATTTAACTAATTAATAAAATAATTTAATAAATTAATTTTACTTTTACTTTGAATTAATTTTTTTCCAATTTTTAATAATTTTTATCAAAAATAATAATTATATAATAATTAGTTAAAAGTAATAAATAAAACTATAAGAAAACAAAAATACCGATAATGACGTCAACAAATTTCATGTCTCTCGTTTGTATAGTATTTTTTTGTCCGGTCCATGAGAGTTTGTAAGCTGGATGATCAGTTAGAGTAAGTTTTAATGCGTTTCTTACATGTTGTTCCGCATCTTTTCTTCCTATAATTCTAATTATCCTTTTCTGTAACAAAATTTATATAATTTAACTTTTATACATGTATTTTTATTTTTTAAATTTAATTGACAAAGAGTACTTACATATTGTGATAATGATACGGAGTCTTGTGTTATCAATTTATTAAATTCTTCTAGTGCCTCAGGTGTTCCAATCGGTAAATTCAAATTTATTGTGTTCTCTTGTGAAGAATATGGATGTATATCTAACAATAATTGTTAGATTGTAACCAATAATCGTGTAATTTTTTTAATGTCATTCTGACAAGCTCCTATTTAAGAAAAACATTGTGTGTGTGTGTGTGTGTGTGTGTGTGTGTGTGCGCGCGCGCGCGCGCGCGCGCGTGTGTGTGTGTGTGTGTGTGTGTGTGTGTGTGTGTGTGTGTGTGTGTGTGTGTGTGTGTGTACATATGTATATAATTATAAATATGTGTACATATATTATAATTAATTAATATATAGGAAGAGACAATAACTATTGCCACCTTGGATATTTTCAAAAGTATTAGAGTAGGAGAAAAATTTGCTTAACAGAAATTATATGATATAGAAGATATTCGAGAAACCAATAATTATTACTTTACCTTATATATAACTATAGTTAAATCATATTTATTGGAATATGAATTAATAAAAATTTATTTTTATACACTTACTACAACATAATTCATTATGAGATTCTTCTTTTCTTGTGATATTTTGTTCAATCTTTTGTTGATTGGTTTTATTAGGTGTTCCTAAATAACAATTCCTCCAAGTTTAGGTTATTTTACGTTTTATGGCTGGTTTATGCTTCGGTCTTAATCTTAATCTTAGTCTTAGTCTTAACTTAATCTTAAGGACTCGTTTATGCTTCCCTGGAAATTCGGACTACGCATGTGCAAATGTAACAAAACCTAACCACTAATTTATTTTTATAATTTGGATTTTTTTTATTCCAAACAACATCGAATTGTTGGACACATTCAATTAAATCAGCATCACTCATTTTCGTATTTTACAAAAATCGAAAACCATTATTTCGCGTGGTTTCGTGCTGCGTCGGACGTCAGACTTACCTCATTGGCCCGGCCTTAGGACATTAGGGACTAAAGTTAAAAGATGGGATCTTTCCAAGATTAAGATTAAGACTAAGATTAAGACTAGGGAAGTATAAACGCCCTTATGGCATTCTACGTTATCAACTCTTAAGATTAAGATTAAGACCGAAGCATAAACCGCGCGCGCGCGGCCAATACTTGGGCTATGTCACTTGGCGCGCACAACGCGAGCGTTTATTATTGTTTATTATCCTTGACGACCGTATCGAACTACCGGTTGTCATTGGTTCAAGAGCTTATTTACTAGAGACATCTATAAGTGGACATCATAAATTTTTTGAAAGACGTCTTATAAAAAGATAATTTATTGATATCATTTTTAAGAGATGTTAATGAGGTCTTCAAAAAGTCCTCTTAAAGAGCTCTTCCTCTTAATAATGCTCACTGGGTTTACATTTATTTATATTTATATCTTTATACATTTATATTTTTATTTATATCTTTAAAATTACAATCTAGAACAAATATAAATGGAAGTAAAAATTACCAAAATCTATTAATAATAAATTTAACAGAATAAATTTAACGAAAACAAATTCTATTAACAATCAACTTACCATTAATAACGCCAGATTTAGCATCTGCAGAAATGTAATGATTTTTAAATTGAAACTCACATTTTATGTGTGTAGCTTTCAAAAATTTGTCAGTTATCATTTCTTGCCACATGCCAGGTTGTAAAACTTTACGCAAACGATAATATGTTTTTCCTACATTATTAATGTTACGTTTATATACTTTTTCCGTCAGAAGATTTGTAAATTCCTCTCTCAGTAAAGAAATGACATAAAAATGCTGTTTCATGTTGTTATCATCTGACGAAATATTTACAGAACTTTCAATCCAGTTCAAGTCACTTAATGCACTTTCATTTGCGTTTTTGTCATTGCACACTTTATCAAAAATAATATCTTTTATATTATATCGATTGCACATTGTAAATACATATAAATTATTTGTTGTCACTTTATTTTCTAAGTCTTTTGCTATAACATTCCACACATCATGCGTTTTCGAAACAATATTCCCACACAGCACAGAAAGTTGAAATAACGTCGCTGAGACGTTGCAATGTTGAATGTTGAAGTATAAAGGTTTTTTCAACATTGAATCTATGTTGATTTTGCTATATTGATTGTTAAATGTTGCTATAACGTAGAAACAACATTTAACAATTATTATCTTTTGAAATAATATAATAATTATTACAATAATTATTAATAAGAAATAATAATATAATTATATATATATATATATATATATATATATATATATATATATATATATATATTTAAATAAAAATTAATTTTAAACATTTATTTCGTTCAATTTTTCAAAACATTATTATAATGCATAATATATATAAATTCTGCATTGAATAAATGTTGAATCAATATTGAATTAATGTTTCTTGTCTTGCAGACATTGCAATTCAGCGGACATTAGACATTTCTTCAATATTTTTTCAACATTGAATCTATATTTTGCAACGTTGCTGAAACATTTATAATGTTACAATTCTACGTTTTTTAGATATTGATTCAACGTTTGTGTGCTGTATGGGATTGCTATTGTTTTTTACTATATCTTTATATTTTAATATAGCTGATTTTATTTTTTCGGGATCTACTTTTCCCGGTCTACCACGTACTGGAGGCATGATAAAAATTACGTATTGCTCATGAGTTGTTAGACACTAAAGAACGAACAATGTCGCGTTGATCCTGTATGAGCTGCACTGATCGTCTAAACTGTTCTTAGTCGTTTGATACCAACACTAGAAATACACTTGAAACAAATGCCAAGCAGCAGGATCGCGCTTCATTTGTCTTATGCATTGAGTAAAAAGAAACAGGAGGGAGCGTTTGGTCGTAAAAGTGCGGACGGAAGTGACTATATAAAGTGGTCGCTCAAGATGGCCGCTCAAGGGCGCCAATATTGAATGACTTGTTATGTTTAATTAGGAAATAATGTACAATTAAAAGAAAATAACTATAATATGCAACAATAATACCAAATTTTAATGGCGTTTTTCATTGGGATTGCACTCGTGCAGTATTTCCATAAGAGCAATGTTAAAATCTAAAATCTAAATTTATATTAAATCCTTCGTCCTTACAAAAATTTATCTATGCATTTCTTTGATCCGGATTTTTCGGAAACCTGTTTGTGAGTGAAAATTATTTAGTAATTATTGTGAATCTACAATTTCACAATACTATACATATGATTATAATCTCCAAAATAAAAATCTCATTATTGTTGATAATACTAACCGATGAAACGTCATTCCATGATTTCGAGCTGCTGCTGTTATGCCACAAGCTCTACAGTATACCATTTTGATCGTTTATTTCCATACACTGTTGCATAAAAGACTATACACTGCATATTAATGCGTACGGCGTACGGTATGCTGCTTGCCGCTATGCTCGAGCATTCCCTCTCACTTTCAAAAAGTGGTCGCTCAAGATGGCTGCCATGACGTACATCCGTCCGCGGATTTACCTAGTCCTGGCTAGTATATGCTCCCTCCTGTTTCTTTTTACTCAATGGTCTTATGTCGATCCAACAACGCAAACGCACAACGCGATCGCGCTTCCACTGTTTTATGACGAAAACAGCTAAGTAGCGCGATATTATAAAATTAATTTTGATTTAATATAGTAAGATTTTGTATAGTATAGTATAGTATGATATTACAAATAATTCCATAATTTTAATGATATAATGTATGTATTATAATGTATGTCAGGGCTCGGAATTATTTCATCTTTTCGGCCGATTCTCGTGGTATACGCCTCCTTTCTTCTCCTTACCGCGCGTGCGGCAGCCAGCGCCGCCGAGCGTTAGGAACGGCGCTATTCGATAAATGTTGGGTTCTTCTCTTTGATCATTAAAAGTTAAAAAAATTATCAAAAATATTTTTTTTATTTTAAAATTTATTATGTGGAAATATTTTAATAGATTTCCACGTCACCCATGAGGTACTATTGCTATTAAAAAAAAAAATATTTTTAATAAAATTTTTAACATTAATTAAATAGCGCCGCTCCTAACGCTCGGCGGCGCTGGCTGCCGCGCGCGCGGTAAGGAGAAGAAAGGAGGCGTATACCACGAGAATCGGCCGAAAAGATGAAATAACTCCGAGCCCTAATGTATGTTATAATATAATTATTTCGAATGTAATTCATATCAATTATGCAAATACATATTTATTTTATCTATATATTATTTATCATATTTATTTTATTATTAAATAAAATCATAAAACAATATTAATTATTAAACATCGTACAAATACGAACATTTTTCAGAAAAATTAGTACAAATTCAGTACTAATAGAATCTATCGTTATTTGTCATTTTTTAATAATTTTTATTCGGTTAGTTCCACATCATGTTGGCAGGACCACGATTTTTTTCAAATAACACGGGGTACAAAATTCTTTCTGGTGACACAAAATAGTACATGACAAGTGGTAAATAATAAGATAAATTTAGTTCAATTTTGCTAATTAAATTCTTAAAAGATCGGAAGAGAAATGTCCTATTTTCTAGGATAGACGAAATAAGGGTTGTTTTAAGAGGTTAATGGAAATATTTTGACTTTTTTTGAGTGGTACAAATTAGTACAAATTCAGCGCTAACTTATACGTTGTGTTTTTTATATATATATATATATATATATATATATATATATATATTTTTTTTTTTTGGTTTTGATAGCTTAATATAAAGTTAGCAGCGCCACGATGTTTTCTTAAATGGCACGGGGTACAAAATTATTTTTTGTGGTACAAAATAGTACAAAATGAATACTAAATTTTCCGATAAGTTGCATTCGATTCTGTTGATTTGGTCCTGCCAGCTTATGAGAGGTGCCATCGTTATAGTTAGACAACCTTTAATGCAAAAATTCGTACCAGCAAACATTGAATTTGAATCGATTTCTAGATAAGAATATATTGCAAGACATGTTACAGATTTTGGAAATGAATTATATAACCTTTAACCTGATATTCGCAGAGCTATAGCTTACTCTGGAACTTACTCTTACATAGGTAAGAGCAGCAACTTTCGTGCGTTAAGACAGTCTTATAGTATGCATAAAAATCGACACTTGGTAAAACCGCTTTAATTGTAGCTCCAGATGGCTATATTCTAGCAATTCAAGGAGCGTACTTTGACTCGTACTCAGACTCCCGTGACAATGATGCAGAAATGCTACGTCATAAGTTTGATCGAGATGTTGCTGGTATGAGAGCGTAGTTTCATGATGGTGATATCTTGATAGTTGACAGGGGATATAGAGATGCTCTTCCTCTCTTTGAACGCTTAGGTATTGAATTTAAAATGCCAGCACTTCTTGAATGTGGACAGCATCAATTATTAACAGAAGACGCCAATAAATCGCGGATCATTATTAAAACACGATGGATTGTAGAAGTACGAAATGGACATATCAAATCAATGTTTAAATTCTTTGCTCAAATCATTGCCATGCCCCATGTACCTAGCATTGGCGATTTCTATCGCATTGCTGGCGCAATTATAAATCGATATCATCCTCCTATTTCAATGAAAGGAGCTAACGCTGATCTAGCAAAACAATTATTGGATAGGTCATAGAATGTTAATGTTGTACAAGCGCTTGTTGAAGAAAAAAATCTTCGAGCTAGGTTTGGTCAATGGCTGCAGTTAAACCAGCAACATGTGCCGCACTTTCCACGTCTTACGTTAGATTATCTGCGAGATCTCATCATTGACATTTATCAAGTTAATTTTGCTCCTTTTTACGTACAAGACAAACTTGAACGAGAAGCAAATGAAGAGTTAGACATTAACAACAATAAACCTGGTTTGTTGAGAGTCCGAGTTTTTTCTCGTTTTCGGAATGCCACAAAACACCAGTTGTGGATCTGTTTGAGCGAAGTGAACAAGCTATCTCTTCTTCGAACTTTGGAAAGCGGAAGATATTTGAGTATGTGCTTCCGTTCATGGGATCTGTATAAATTTCCTATGCTGCAAAACACGACCAAGCATTCTTGGGCGGTCAAAGCCGCGACGCAATTAGAAAAACTGCGATACGTAATCCTTGTTCTTCAAACCGATCGAAAAAATGTGCTCTCTGAAAACGCTACTCAATTTGATGCTTGTAAACTCATCAATGTGAGACTGCATCTAAATTCAGATTTTTATCCGTACGACGATATGAACTTGGATTTCGACAGGAATCGATACGCTATACTGTATAACATGTATGCGCGTTTCCGCAAAGCTTATTACGAATGCGATAATACGTATTTGGATATTGACGAATTCTTGAAAGCCGGTCTGTTTGTAGTCATAGATTGTTTGCGACAAAACGACTCTGAGTCAAAAGAGCCACCGTCGACGTGCGAATAGAATTTGATTGTAAAGAAAATATACCGGCCAACACCACCGCCTATTGTCTCATTATACACGATCGAATAGTAAAATATAACCCGTTAGTTAAACAACATTGTACGCAAAATATGTCGTATAAAAAGGTATAAATTTGACGTGTAAGAATGGGAACGTTAGTTTTCCGATGATCGACAACGATGTCGGACGTATCAAACGACGATTTCGTCGACTTGCAAAGTTTGCGTTCAACATTTTTATTGTGAAAGAAGCAGCGGTACTTCGTGATCGATGTGAATTATGAGGATATTGCATGACTTGGACGTAATCGAAACCTTGCGTTGTGGATATCACATGAGACATTGCGTTATGCAGAATGTTTGCAAATTGTACAAGTGGTGGTTCGAGCGTAACAAACTTGTAAAATAATTATGCTTTATATTAATAAAAATATGTATATTGCACTCGTATGACTTTTATTTCACCTTTTACCCGTTACATGATCCTTCATGTAATATAACCTATCGTTTATCCCACGAGGTATAATAGATTATACGTAGAAAGAACATCTTTCAACGTCTATCGAACATCCATCGAACATCCATCGAACATCCATCGAACATCTATTGAACGTCTATGGAACATCCATCGAACATCTATCAAACGTCTTTCGAACGACTATGGAACATCTATGAAACATCCATTGAACATCCATCGAACATCTATTGAATGTCTATGGAACATCTATCGAACGTCTTTGAATGTCTATCGTACGTCTACTGAATATTTATCGTAAGTTAATTGAACATCTTTGACCGTCTATCGAACATCTATCGAACGACTTTTAACATTTTTTGTTCTTTTATCAAATTACATATGATGGAATATTCTTCTAGAATGTTTTTCAAGAGAGGAATTACATTTTGAGATTGCAATAAAAATTAGGAGTGCGTGCCTTTGTCATTTTATGTTGAGTTTGAAAAGATGACTCTCCGTAGAGTAGCCATATAGATTTACAACACATCTATGGGATGCGTTATATTCCTCCTCCTTCTCAAAGAAGAATTAATATTATGTTACATTTTAAGATTACGTTAGAACTTAAGAGTATATCTTTACATATTATTCAACTATATCTTTTGTTTTATGCTGAGTTTGGAAAAGATAACCTCCATAGGGTACCCACATAGATTTGCAACACATCTAAGGGATGCGTTATAAAAGACATCGGAGGCTGGGACAATCACAAGTTCTCCTATAGATCACGAGAAAAAATGGAGTTATAGAACCTTGAAATTGGGCAAATCGCAACATTGGCAGCAACTGTAGCCGAAAGAGTTACCACCCACACGGAAGATAATATCCAATAGACGTCCATATAATCTCCATAACTCCATACTACATCTATCTCTACGATGGATATTGGATAGGTTTCTATTAAAAATCCATATTATTTCTATGATAAATGACGATATAAATCCATCATAAATGTCTATTAGACATCTGTTATCGATGTTTGATAGAAGTATCAGTATCCATAGCAGTGATGCGATCTTTCCCACAGCGGTCCCGGCTCGGCTGTGCTCGGCTGCCTCACACAACCTTACAGAAGCGCTACGTCACGTATCTGTGTGCACACGGATACGTGACGTAGCGCTTCTGTAAGGTTGTGTGAGGCAGCCGAGCACAGCCGAGCCGGGACCGCTGTGGGAAAGATCGCATCACTGATCCATAGTAACGAATATTGTTAGGGCATCGTTGATGTCAAACATTTCGGCTGATCATTCAGCCATTTTCAGTGCTAACGTTACAAATCTGTTTAGTAGAAAGATTGTGGTTTCAATTCGTCATTAATAAAATTATTTGGAAAAATCACAAATGTGATTGCGAGATAGTCTTGTTTATGTAGGTGTTAACAGAATGTCATCATGTTCTCGACTGTCTCACAGTTCTCGACTGTCTCACAGTCGTGACATTCTGTTAACACCTATATAAACAAGACTATTTCGCAATCATATTTGTGACTTTACTTCCAAATAATTTTTTTAATGACGAATTGAAACTACAATCTATCAGCTCTATGAAATATCTATGGAACATTATGATTGCTCCATATGATATCTATGAACATATTTAATGGATGTCGAATGGAGGTATGTAATGCGGAACTGTGGATGTCTAGTAGACATTTATAGGAGATTACATAGACATCTAATAGAGGTTTCGAATCTCCATGATGGACATCTAGTGGATATCCATTAGAGCTTTTTGTTCCGTGTGGACACTTTGATTAACACAATGCACCGCTTTCAAACTTTGGTGCAAGAAATGCAACGCTATGTCCCCGGATCGTTCCAGATCACATATGATGTGGATGAAAATGGACATGGAACAATAATACTCTCCGTGTAAGTATAATATTATTATATTCAATTACTGATCCCATATTATTAACACACGCACGCACGCACGCACGCACGCACGCACGCACGCACGCACGCACGCACGCACGCACGCACGCCTTTAACTTTTTAAATAAAAAACAAATTTTTTAATAATGTATCAAATAAAATAAGTTAACCCAGGGAGAAACGTAAAGTCGAATAGATGTCTAGTTGACGTCTATTCGATAGATCTAAAATAAGTTGATTTTTGCATCTCGGTAGACGTCAAAATGGTTTCTATTAGACACATCTATTAGACGTCTTGTAGATGTCTTATAAATGTTGATTAGACGCCATATATAAAGCTTATATAAAGCTCGTATCAAACCATGCATTAACAATTAAAATTGAAATTTGACTAAACAGAACAAAGAAATTTTAGTCTTCTGTCCTGATTAATTAAATTCCAATCTTCAATCTTTAATACGTAGTCTGATATGGGCTTAACCCAACGGATTGTTAATATATATTAATGAACTGTCAAAATTATAGCCTCGTGTAATGTAATGTCAGATTTATTTATATGTAGTACATAAGTACATTGTTTTATTATAATATGCAATATTGTTTTAAGGATCACTGAAACATATACTGAGAAAAAATACAGCATTGTAGGATGCTTGCGCATTTATATCTTTAATATCATTTGACGCATACACTACAATGCTGTATTTTTTCTTAGTATATGTTTCACTGAGCCTTAAAACAATACTGCATAATATACATTTAACACAGTACATAATTGTAATATAATAATATAATATAATATAATAATATTTATAAGATTTCTAAAGTAGGTACTTATATTACTACAGTAGAATATATTATACGATACATTTCTACATTATTCAAATTTCTTTGCGAATACATACACAATATTTAATTATATTTATTATAAAATTTGTTAAGTTCAATTTTACTAATACTCTAAGATAAAAAATAATCTAATATTTTCTAGATCTAAAATTTTAATAAGACAAAGTTGACAAAATCTTTAAAGAAGTATAATCTAAAAATTGAGTTTATACATTATTAGAAGTAAAACAAACAAAAGGTTTGTTATTGTTGCGTTGCTATTTTGTACACTTGTATACAATTCGCACTTAAAATGAGAAGAACGTTATATTCAGGCGTTGGAGAGAAAAAAGAACTAAAGAGTGTACAATGCGATGCAACGCGAACTTTTGCAAATGCGAACTAACCTAAAAGCGTAATATTTTACTTTAAAGTACACAAAGATATTAAATCACAAGATAAAGCACAATCAATTTTTCCTTGGGAAAAAAATCGTGCACTTACCGGTTTCTTTTCATTATCCATTTTTCACTGTTTTATAGCAGCACACACGAGACACAAGACAGCACAGCACGTGAACACGTGAATAGGTTACGGCATTCGCGCGGCAATACTTGTTGAGCCTGAGCGGTATGAAAGGCAACGTAACCAATCATATAAATGATCGATATTGATTGGTCAATATAGCACCCGCAAAAATCAAAATTACTAAAACAATTTTTCCGTAAAAATATTATATATATATATAATATTAATATAATATAATATTAAAGAACAATTTATAATCGATTATAATTATACAGGGTGAGTCATTTTAATCTATGGATTCGAATATCTTCCAAATTACGGTATCTACAAAAAAATGGTTTAGATAAAAGTTGACCAGGACAGAGGGGGTTATTTAATTGTATATGCTGCTGACAGCCTCGGGTAAAAGAGGACAGACATAATGCTATCTCTTTCTTTTTGCAGGTATAGCTATCGACCATATATGTAGACATCATTATTAATTTTATAATCTCCAAAATCATGACAGACAGAAATTAATTCGCGCAAATACAAAGTAAATATTAATATTAGAAAATACATTTTATGAGATTATTTTTTTAACCACAAAATTTTTGTGTTTTTATCCTGATGAGGCTATATTGCATTAATATATTTACTTATTGTTAGAAGTCTATTAGACATCTATTAGATGCCCAAAGGTAATTTGTAATCTAAACAGTGTTTGATAAACAATACATCGCTATTGTGTAAATATTAAGTTTTAATTTTGTATAAGGAAATAAATGACACAAAATTACATGGCATCTAATTTAGATATTTCTAGACATTATTTTAGACTAGATGGCTCCGACATCTAATAGACGTATATTCGATCTTGTGTTTCTCCCTGGGAATCTTGAAAAAATTTTTTAAAAATATTTTAAATATAGTCCCAGGAATTATAGACTTTAGTTTTATTATGAAATAAATATTAAACAATTTTTAAAATAATACATTAACTTTCTCTAATTTAAAAACCCACAGATTGCACGGGTTCCGTCCCAAGTAATTGAGATCGCTATCTCATTATAAGTTAAAATAATTTATAGCTATTTTTACTATTATTATACATTTCTTGTAATTTTGTATGCACTAATTCAAATTTTCCGTCAAAAAATGTAAACACAGCCACAAACTATAATGGTGCTTGGTTTGGAACTATAATTGGCTGGCTCACATTTGTCTATACTATATTTTGACTGCAAACATTGGTCTTTACTATTACAAAGCTTTATTCAATCTTCTTGTATAAGTTCTCTACAATTTAGATATTATCAAAAATGAGCCTTTTAATGTTTGATTTCTTTACAGTAAATTATATTAACAATAATTTTGAAAAAATTTAAAAAGGTTTATAAACACAATTCCAATAATTTGATGTTTTAGCTTGAATAGTACAACATTAGAAAAAGACAGATTAATATTTATTTTTTGTCCCTAATATTCGGGCCTGTTCCATTTGAGTGAGCGTTCCAGTATAATATGAAATTAATTGATTTTTGCTGAATGCGACCAATGTAAATATTCACAAAAAGTTTTAACATTTTTTTCATGAATTCAAGAATGCGCAAAAATTATAAAACCATCTTTAGTACGCATTTAAATATTTGTGAGATAATTTTATTATTATTTTTAAAAATGACAAATTATGTATACAGATTAAGGTCACGTTAGCACGGCTAAATTAAAAAAATAACGGATTCTAGTTTACTTAACATAACTTAACATAAATGAGATGTCGTTAGTCTAGTTGTTTAAATATTTATGTATTTGCCATATTTGTTGTGTATTTTTTTAATCTTGCAAAATTAAGACATACAAATTTTTAGTTTTTCTTTATTTTAACATATGTATTTCGCGTCGCATCTATCATCTATACTGTCTATAGATGTATAGATGTATTTTTACGTTACCAACGCAAAAATTGTTAAACGTGTTTTTTCGCAAGTGCTAATAAAACGAAAAAGTAAAAAAGAAGAAAGACGAACAGTGAAAAAGTGATAAACTTAAATAAGTTTTTTATTCTGCATTTCGAAATTTCTTATCTTTATCAAGGATTAAAAAGTAGATGGTTGCAATATGCATAATAATCAGTTCATTCGGAACGATTCATGTTTATTTCGTCAATAATTATATATTATATCTTATCGATTTGATTTCGCCACTTGCGTCATTTTATCAGTTTAAATTGATTTCTAACGTTCACATTTCTTTCTACTATCTAAAAATATGATATATTAGCGCTAATAGTTTTTTTTTCTTTTGTTATTAGTGTTCCCTCGACAGAAATTCGACAAGTGAAATATTCAAGTAATTCGGTCCCCATTTTATATGTCGTTGGACTAGAGGAACGCAGAAATAATCGAATCACGCTAATTCCGAGAAACAACGATTCTCCACGAGAGTACATTTTGCCAAAGTTTTGGACAATAGTTGTTTTTCGAAGAGGTAAGATTCGAATTGATTATTATTCTATGCGACGACACATCGACAAGTAGTTTATGATTTGCACTAGTGTTTTCGACTTAGTATTCATACGATCGGTTTTTTGGTACAACAGTTACAGTTATTCTAAGATTAATGGTTTTTTAAAATTTTTTATTAAATAACGATTCGACCGACTCACCCGATCGTAATTGATATGTAAACCGTATAAGCATCATTAAAGCCTTACAATTCTGGTCAAGCATTTTCAGATCACACTTATTGTATTTGAATATTTGCATATAATGATTGTTGACCTAAAACTAAAGCAGTCTAAAGTCTTTTGTTAAGAATTGTTTAAAAAATTCAAAGTTAATTTCGAAACAACAAATTTTGAAACCAGAAATGTAAAACGTTAATGACACTTAGCATATTTTTAATTTTGTATAACTTTAAACAAAAAAAGAGTAAAATACAATAATCTGTGCATATTTCATGACGAAAACTGCGTATGCAATGTTCATATTTTATAAAATAGTCGCTTTGTTGTACAAGTATATCTTTAATCTTAATCTTAATTCATATATGTAAGAACTCAATTGAATAACTGCGAAACGCTCAAAATATCACACATCATTCTTTGTGAGCTTAATAATTAATATAGAAAGAAATCAAGTGTGCGATTGTATTGTTTTTTAAAAATATGCAAAAATATTCAACGAGAGAGAAAAGGCAACAAAACGTCTCGTATCATTTATGTTGCATATTATTACGGTTGTGTGTGTCACACACGTTACAATGCTTTCAAAGTATTGATCTTATCTTTTTTTCTTCATGGATGCCTATTGAGTTGGTCACACTTTATCGTTCTTAACTCGAAACAGCAGCATTTTGTTTGGGAACATACAAAAATATCTTTTATAGGCTTTTTGCATTAGGATATCATATTTATATTTATTGAAAAAAATAAATGAAAATATATCAAAGACAAGCGCATTTAAAATAAAAATTGACAATTACAGTTTCGTAAAATCTCTTACATACTCCGTTATTTTTGTAAGATACTGTTGATACTGTTTAGGGTTAAAGTCACGATATAACAACACAATAGCATTTCTGGTTGCATAATTTATGTGCAAGAGATGTATGCGACTAGAGGTCTATTCGTTTATAACACATGCACATCTCTGCATATACGTTTCTATGTAACTCTGGTGTGTATATGTGTGTATTGCTTTATAGTAGATAATCTCTATATATACGCGACGCGAAACGCGCATACTATAACTACAATGCGTGCGCGCGCTTGCCCATCGCGCATTATAAATAGATCGAGGTTGGTCCACTCACTTGTAAATACGCTAGGATTATAATTGCTCCACAATGTGCATCTATTTGCTTTGACATAGACGCGTCGCTCCGACGACATAATTCAACGTTACGATGAATTGTCTAGGTTTCGTAGTATTTTTCAAGATCCAAATTTGATTACAAACTAGTTTTGATTATGCAAACAATGTTTCATTGAAATGTTCAATTAAATTTGAAATTAATACATAAAATCTTAAATATAATAAAGCAAGAGAATTAACACGCTAATTCTTTCAAGAAATATGATTTTGGGAGATAGATTCGAGTTATTAATATCGGAGCAATCGTGATAAGATTAGAGAAACGATTCTAGCGAACTTGTGCAAAGGGCTTCGCGCCAGTCCTTTTGTCCACCACTTGAAAATTTAATGGGCCAGCAAATTCTTAGGAGAGAATAAAAGAAGGGCGTCCGAAAAAATGGAAGGAGTATATCGAGTGCCACTAGAATTCTTGCTGAGAAGTGTAAAAAGTGCTGAAATTCCTTTTTTTTTTCACCCGTGCCCATTGTCTGTTACTCGTATCCATCGTGCGGCGCGATTTCTTAACAAGTTTCGGTATCAGTTTCGAGCTACTTTGATTGTCACCAACTATATGTTAAAGATTTGTGTTCCAAGAATAACTCTCGCGAGTAGGACAGGTTTAGGCCTCGATTAGGCCTCGCGATGTGTTTCCCGACGTTATCGTTGCAACGTTTGGTACCCGCTATTTTCCAAGTTTAAAGTGTATTTTATCAGATACATTAATGAAACATTAATGAAAAGTCAGTTGAAAAGTTACGATAAATAAAGATATTAACGTGATATTAAAACGTGAGAAAAACAACTTTAAATTCTATCTGCACTAAATTTCGGTATATTTCTTAAATAGAATTTTCCTTCGTAACCCTCGAACTGTTTACGAGAGCTGAAAGCCATTAATTTCTATTAAATTTATTTTAGTAAATCGGAATTGCGGCGAAAATATTGGTGCGTATTAATTATTTGCGTAATCGAAAATATACCTTTTAATGAGATAGAAATGGCTTATACATTAAACGTAATTCGTACTCGCGGCGCAGCACAGAAATCTGAAGCCGCTGCGAAAATAGGACGATTGTCGATCCCTGTTACTGTTCCATCGGTTCATCCTCCGTGTTCCATTGTTCCGATTGATTTTGTTCCCAGGATTGTGAAGAGCCACGGGTTTCTCTGGGGAGAATCAGAAAAGAAAATTTTACGGCTTAAGTTATTACTTTGCTGCGACGCGGCTGTGCGCGTAAAGATAAATGGGAAAACCCTAAACTTTCCGAAATCACATCGCGAATTTTGAAAAGTATCAAAAATATAAAAATTACAGTACAATAAAAACCATATAATTAATTTTCAGATTCTTTTTTCTTAAAAATAGATAGATAATATGTTTCTCACAAAAAGCGTAAAAAATGGCAGAGAGAAGGTCGCGCGCGCGCATCTGTCTTTTCCTCTTTTAAACCCTGTTGAAAAGACAACTTAATTCCGCTAACGTGATCCGACAATCACTATAAATCGCAATACCATTGGAGTCTCCTCCGGATAACGTCAGTCGCGACAGGAATATGAAATTTTGCGAGAGATTGAGAGCGTACAAGGATAATGTCACGAGGTTTGACGTTAACGCGTACGAGAAAGATGTCGGACCGCTTGCGTTAATCTTAAACAATATAATATATTCCGCTTATTTTTAGACAAATTCTCTCTCTCTCTCCGTTTTTCTCTTTTCTCTCCTTCTCTCTCTCTCTCTCTTTCTCTCTCTCTCTCTCTTTTTCCTTTTCTTTCTCTCCTTCGTCCGCCCAATTAATGACTATATTTCTATCTATTCCAATAATATGTAATTAATTTCACTTCCCCAGCGATTTTGACTTTTATGATACGCGAAGTGGGTTCGAGTAAAATAACATGTAATCACAGAAATTTCAACAAATCGCAAATTTATTAAAAATTTTTCTAGGAGTCAAAATTTATTAAAAATTTTCTTTACTACTCCCACTATTCTTTATACTATGTATTATTCCTAAATGCTGTCGACAGAGGAAAACTTGAAATATTCGAGGCACTGATAAAACCAAACGATAAATAACAATCTTGTTCGGTTTCATGTTGCGATAAAATTGGATTAATTGTGTGCCTCAACAAAGCATATTGTATTAGCTAGTGCTAAATTAATCGGACGTGGCTGTATTGCAAAAGTGAGAAAGAGAGAGAGGGGCTGATAAAGAGGAAGGGGGAGGGGGAGGAAGAGGGAGAGAGAGGGAGAGGGAGAGGGGGGGGGGAGAGAGAGAGAGAGAGAGAGAGAGAGAGAGGGAGGGAAGGGAGAAAGAGACTGGGCAAAAGAGATATAGAAGGTAGTAATTCCTTCTCTGCATCATATTTTGGGCGAAAATATTTATGGATATTCAATTCTCGTTTCATAGCGGCGGGGCAATAGGATTGTTTTACAAATGTACGAGATTTGCCAATTGATCTCGCAAAGTATTGTATATTGCTCGCTAAGTTGTAGTTCTTTTTAAAGAAAATTTGTATGCGTAATACAGTGTGCTTTTATATCTTGATGTTTTTCGCCGCACTTTGTCGGCCGCTGTGTTTTGTGCTTTTCCAGTATTTTCCGGAATTTTCGCGTTTCTCGCGAGCAAAAACTCGATTTCGCGACTTGTTACCTTGACCCGTATCCTGTATTTTGTGTCACAAACGTTGTTCCTCTCTTGATAACCGAGCCATGTCCGCGCGGACTCGTTGCGCCATTTGACGCGCATCGAAAGCCGAATCCATCGGCTGCGACCTTGCTGCGGAATTACGGCGCGCACGGTTTCAACCCTCACTGACCGTTAATTACTAATTTAACCGCGAATACGTTTGCAAAATAAGCTCTCTCCCCGCGCTGCGGTGCGCATTAAAATCGATTAAAATTCAGCCGTCGAGTGAAAACCATTACACGGCCGGAATCAGGTGAAACGAGCTCGTTTGCGTATTTAATTGTGACATTTAGCAAACCTGTGAAATGATTAAAATTTTTTGTGCCAAAAGCCACGCTCCTTTTAACCATGAAAAAATATAACGATTGTCGTTTCTCGGCCACTGACAAATTCACAACTGGAATGCAGATAATCGCGATATATGAAAACTCTTCGATATTGTTTCCATAAATTCTGGATTGCGTCGCATGTGCAGTTTTCTCCTCTCGCATTCGTTAGTCTGGTTTTTGTCATTGTTCTTTTTTCCCCAATTTGCCAAAAATTTTCGTATTTACGTCCGCAATATCATAACGCATTGCGCTGATTGCCATGTTGGCGCCAAAATAAGATTTATGCGATTGTAGTTTGTAATCTTATGATGAAAATATCACACCTATCGGAGGTATGAATTATTCTTGTATGATAATTGTTTTATTAAGCATGCTTGCGCGCTCGTGTGTGTATGTGTGCAGGTGTATAAAAAAGATCGGGACCCCAGAATATCTCGAAAAATATAAGTTTCATAAAAAATGTTTCAGATAAAAGTTGTAGGGCTTAAAAAGATCTGTTTGCTGACTTTATCAATTTGATTTTGGGTGGCGTCATCAAGGTTAGAGCAAAGTCACTTTGAATTTTTAATATGGAATCCTCTATTTTTTATTGCATATTCTTATAGCCCTTCTTGGAACCTTTCCAAAACACTAATTTTATCCACTTTGGGTCAGTCGTTTCAAAGTTATCGAGGTTTTGATATCTAGATGGTAAGATGTCCAGCCAACGAAGACAAGATCGAAGGATGATCCAGCAATGAAGGCAAGATCGCGATGGTTATGAAGACGTCAAAATAAAAACTGATCCTTGTTCAGGATATGACAATTATAGCCTAGCAAACACATTCCGCTGATGCTTAAGTATCATAATAATTCGATATACAGGGTAAGTCAGTTAAAGTGTTACAAATTTATATCTCGGAAACAAAGCATTTTAGAGAAAAATGTTTCATATAAAAGTTTTGTGACTTCGAGGGGGACATAAGATGGTGTCATTGGTTTGACCTTGGATAGTCGTTTGAAGATCACATGAAGGTCACCTTCAATTTCTTAAATGAAAACTCCCATTTTTTATTGCATATTTTTGTAGCTTATCTCAAAAGCTTTTCAAAACACTATAATAAAATATTTTTTCATTAAGTACTTTTCGAGTTATGAGGCTTGAAAGTTACGGTAGAGTGAGAAAGAGAATGAGGCAACGCGCTTCTTTAAATAACATATATATAATATATAACACTCGGGAATAAATAAAAGTAATGTCGTTTATTATAAACGTACGAAGAGAAAATACAAATAGGCGGTTGAAGTTTTTTCAAGATAATACTTGGATAAATTAATACACACATGAACAAAAAGTCATAACAAAAAATGGAAATTATTTTCGATTAAATAATAAATTTTATGTCGACTATTTGTATCTTTTCTGATCACGTGATTATTCTTTAATATTTCTAATATTTATTATTTATATATAACTTGACATTCAGACTTGAAAACGTTTACAGAATATTCCGGATCTGCCAAATGTATTAATAATACGGTCATCTCTCAAGTATAATTTTGTCATTGTTTCTCGCCACATTGATTTATGAAAGAGAAACACAATCTAATTCGAGCTTAAACCACCCTTTCGTTTCCATCGTCTCCCGCTTCCTCGCTCGCCTCCCCGGTTCTGCGCTTAAGTCAACTCCTGACAGCACAATAGAAAGTAATATTTATCGAACAGCCGGGGCGAGATTGTTTTACAAACGGCAAGAGCGTAGATTTGTTGACCGACGAACAGTTTTTTAACAGCGTCCTCTTTTTCCTCTTTTTCTTCTTTTCTCGTTTTCTGCTCATTTTTTTGCCCTTTGGCATTTACCACTTTCGCTCGTCATGCTTTCTTTCACGGACCGGAGGAATGCAGGTCGGGCAAACGGATTTTACGGAACAAATTGTCCTTGACCCAATGTATTATCAGGGTCTAAGGTCGCGCGAACGGCGTTCTCTCGCGCGCACTTAGTCCACCATTCGCGCGACGTGTTTGCAGTGTACGCACTAACGATACGGTGCTCAGAGCTAGCCCACACAAATTTGCTTTGCTATTCTATACATTATATTGACCAAGCTTATTTCATATCTCGTTTTCTCGTTTAAAAAAATCAAGTCTTACAGATCTTTTCCGATCTATTTATTTCATCCCTCGACTTCTTTAATCTCGTCCCACCCGAAACAAGTCGCAAAATTTTAACTTTTATTAGTCATCCGACAAAAATATACTGAAATAAAATTAAAAAATTATTTTGGGGAATACAGACTTTTCCTCTCGCTATAAGTTACCGGATAAATTTAAACGATGATAAATTTGACTCTTTCGCTGTTATTTCACAGTATTTGGAAGACCTTTTGTGCTATAAAACAAGAAAAACATACATATATATATATAGTTGTACTGATTTATCTATAGAAAAAAACTATGCTTAGTAAATTGTCATTTATTAAAATATTTCCTATTTTGTTTAATATGTCGCTCCATGTCACGTGGCCCGTATACATATACGGGCAAGCACAATACTGATCTTTATCGATCCCGTATACGTATACGGGTTAACAGCAAAAGAGTTAGAAACCATAATTGATACATTTGCGGGAGAATCGTTCGATTACGCAAATATCTTAAAGTGATTCCGGAGTCGTCTGTTTGACCGATTTCTTTTAAATAGACTACTTTTTTTTGGCTGTGTAGAATGAAAAATCCTTTTTTGTAATTAAAGTACATATGCTAATACAGGGTGGACGGTCAATTTTAAAGAATTTTTCATTCCATGCAGCCAAAAAAAAAGAATTTTACGAAAAATAGAAGGTAAAACAAGTACGATCTGTTCCACCCTGTATTAGCATATGTACTTTAATTACAGAAAAGAATTTTTCATTCTACACAGCCAGAAAAAAGTAAAGTCTATTTAAAAGAAATCGGTAAAACAAACGACTCCGGGATCCTCTTAAGCGCAACGTAAATGAAGATATTGACATAATTGTACCCGTGTCAGCTTCGGATTGGGGCATGAATTCTTGTAACTCTGCTATCAGCCGGCCGATCTCCTCCGAGTCCTTACGGATGCTGCACAGCTCCTCCTCGTTAAAGTCCGGCCTAATCTGTTTGCACAGAAGGATCTGCGAGACCACGTTGCCGATATACGAAGGCCCGGCGCGGCTTTCTGTAACGCAACAATGCAAACATCGTGTTTTTAGATTTTTTTAGATTTCCATTCAATGTCGACATTGTCAGAAAGTATTATGCTGACCTCTTTCTTGTTTTCGAATTCGCGAATATTTTAAACGAAACAGGAGAGGTGGATAATAATTGCAGGTTTTATTATCATAATATATAACGCTCTGTTTAGCTAGGCTTTAAGGTAAAAGTGCATAGGGTATTTTATACTCTTTTTTTTTCACCACAAGATTTGAGAAAAAAAGCTTTTATAAACGTGCAGCCAAGAAAGAAGTAGACGAGGAAATGTCAAGGATCAAATAGTTATAAATTATTCGGGGCATAAGTTTTACTTGTAAGAGGTGCGCTCAATATCGCAGTTTACTCGTAGCAAATACTGTTAAAAGTTACAAAAACACGTATTAACGTGACAGATTTTTCCTCCACGCACGTACGTCGTGCACAATTCGTAGAGAATTCGACTCGATTGACGGAAGTGATATCTAGTTGAAAATTGCGATCTGTTGAATACATAGCCAGCCTACAACCGTGTACACGATAGTTTTGCGAGTTATGGTCCGTTGGGATGCACCGCCGTAAATCAGTCTATCCTGCTGGGCTCTCAAAGCGACCGCAGAAACTGATTTAACGTTGCGCTTCGATGCGAGCCGATAACGTGCCGACTCGATCCCGATGAGGACGCCTTTACACTTACTCGTTTGCTTACTATTTTTTCACGTACAAAATGTGAAATTAAAATCAATTGAAAATATTATTCAAAAAAAAAGAAGAAGAAGAAAAGAAAAGAAAAACCGAGTGTAAGCAATGTAAATTAAATTCTGTTTCGATCGACGAATATTCCTTCGTCTCTCGAGATTAAAATCGTCCGCGATCGTGTTGTAATAGTTCATAAAAAAAGTTATACTCGGTGGTGTGCCCCAGATTTCTCGGCACTTCCCCACGTTTACACACACAGACTGTTCGTGCAATTTAGAAACTATTATTGTAACACTACCGATTAAAACTCCGCCGCGAACGTGCGCGACTTACCGTAATATCCGGACATGTCCATGGGTACGATTTGTATAAGGTTTTTGCTTTTGTGCAGTTCGCGTAGGAAGAGTTGCACCACGTAGAATAACAAGACCAGATTCGGACTGTCCACCGGTATTCCGACATCCATGGCGCTGTAACGAAATGCATTTCCAAAAGATTTACAGTCATCTAAGAAATTAATCCAATAAGATTATAGTAATATATACGTACAGCAAAGCCCACTTTGGACGATCTACAATTCGTTTCAGAATTTGAAGAAAATCTACGATTCTACACTTTTATTTATTTATATATTTTCAATTTTATTTACAATTATTTTTATCTACAATGTTATATAAGAAGAAATATTTGGAAAATTGCATTGTACACGTACCAAACACAAATTACTGATATATATTTTCTAAATGTGTATTTTAAATGTGTTCTTAAATACTTTCTATATTACAGAGTACAAAATTGTACATAGATAACGTAGATCGTTCAAATCGTGAGATTAACGTTGAATATTTTATTTCCATTTTTCATTAATTAAAACAATAGAAAATAATACAGAAAAAGGGCATGAGAATATAGGATGTAATGCTGATAATGAGAAGCCATGATGTAAAACTCTTGTTATCGTTACCGAATCGCCAGCGCGATAAAGCTTGCGTTATCGCGCAAGGGGATACGAATCGCTTTAACGACTTTCTTGGGTCGGAGAGACTGATTTTACTTGAAAGTCCATAAATCCGATTTCCTTCGCTCCGTCTCTGGCCGCAGTACCCCGAGTTAATTACATTAAAAACATAATTACCGTTGCTTACGCGAAGGAGCCTATACCGCGCGGCACTAGTACTGACCTCATTAACACGCGCGCGCCTTTCGCAAACGTGTTCAAGTGTTGACGCGCTGCTCGCGTTCCACGGACATTTCGCTACTGTTGTTGGCACAATCCTGTTCCTTCAGCGGTATTCGTGAGTAAAAATGTCATGTAGATTATGTAGAGTTTTCAAAAACGAAGGGAGACTTTTGGGATGATCTCATGGCACGTCTTCTAGTCCTAGATGACGTATTATCTCGAATGAAGAATAAAAGGGGGCGAAAAACGTGCAGCGGATCTCGTGTAAAAATTATCATCTGTAAATTTCTACAGTAACCGAGGATATCTTGCCGCGAAACCATAATCTGATAAGGGAAAACTAGCGACGGGACAGCTAGTAAAAAAAGCCGTGAAGGAAGAGCCCGAGTACTCCGATTAACCTGTTTTACGTCAATTACCTCATCGGTCGAGCGATGAACCAAGTCCTTGCGCGGGAAGCATTTCGGTTGGCTTTCGGTTAATGAGATTCCGATTAACGTGCGAAATAGATTGGCACGGCCGAGGGCGACCGACCTCAATCTGCGAATATTTCACCCGTGACTGCTTCTGGCCGCTGCTAAGATGGCTATTTATCGAGGTTCTCCGCGAAATTTTTTCCTCTTTCTTTTACATTAGCTATAGTCCTTTATCATCCATCTATTATCATATGATCAATAGCCGTGCTCTCCAATGAAACATTCGAGTTGTATTATAGTGAAAAATGCAAATGAGTGATTTGGAAATGAGTTTACTTTCGGCTTCCGTAATTCGTAGCGACTACGGACGATTCGGACGTTTCGACACGTCGAGATTTTTAAATTCTTTTGTGCGCAAACCCGCCCGCTATGCTGCATAGCATTTGCACAGGGGGAAAAAGAAAGCTATTGATTTCACAGATTGGTTCCTCACAAAAAGTTAAGCGAAGTGAGCCAAAGGCAGAAGTGGGTTTCGCAAAAAAGATTAGACTGCTACTCGCAATTACTGATTTTCTCTCTCTCTTCTTTTTCCCCTTTTCTTTCGCATCTCTTCCTCCCCCTCCCCCTCTCCTTTCTTTCCTTCTTCTCTCCTCCCCTCTTTCTTTCCCCCCTTTTCCGCCCTGTTTTTCCCTCCCGTTTCTTCCACTTCCCCCTCTCCCCCTCATCTCACTCAGTCGCCTTTGAATAATTCTTTCCGGGGCTTTGCACATCTTGATGAAAATATAAATGTTTCACGACTTCGTTTCTTTCGAAATTTCTTTCATACACTCTCACGTTGGAGCGAAGAGACAAGAGCGTACAATACACTCGCGGATATCGTATCGCAGCTTAAGTACGGTCGCTGGCACGAGGCATTATTCCAAATTTTTGGACTTGCTCCGCCGAACAATGAATTCCAAGTTTAGTCTTATCGAACTATTTAATGCGGCAAAAATAAACTTGCTTTAGACGAGTTGAGGGCTGGGCGATGTGGATAGACAACGGAATTTCATTTTCTCTCATTAATCTACAGCAAACTTCTCCTCAACTGAAAGTTGACCAACTACGTTAGCATTATGTCGTGCTTGTGTATATACGTGCAACAACATCCGGTATCCGAAAAATTCAAGTCGAAATTTAAGGCAAATAATTACGCTAAGTATCCAAAATATGTTTCCCAAGTTAAAAATAATTATTTGCGTTGAACGAGGAAATTAGTTTAGCATCACTGAAATATGTAACCATGACGGGATTTTCAATGAGCGGCGTTTAATTAGATACTGCTTCGAATAGCATATCGCACCGCAAATGCCCGACGCACACGCACCTCATTTTATCTACTTCGCTTAAGCTGGATCACCGTCGGCCGTCACGAGACGATCATTATTGCATTGCCCCGTTGTACAGTATTGTTTCTCTCTTGTCCGCAATAATATTGCCACGTGACCAGTGTATGCGTTTCCTCCGTTTCATTACATTAATAGCACGTACTGCGGCGATGTGATGCAACAGTTCAATTATTCGAGACATTATTGTAATAAATTGATTACAATTACATTATTTCTGAGCCTGTCTCTCTCCGTTATCGACTGTTATCACTCGTTTGCATGCACCGTTATTCTTTAATTGTTCCCTTTATTTTGATCTGTATTATTTCTATAATGTAAAGTTTTTTATTTCTCTTGTATATAATTATGCACAGTATTCTCGGGACGCAATCTACAATCAATCGATCATTTTCATATGTACGTTCGATTACACGTATAGCATTGCTCGATTCATGTTCTCGCGTAGACGTCGCCGAGCACTTTGTGCGCCGTATCGCCGCGAAACACGCAAACCGCTGCATCGATTATGCAAAATACACACCGGTGCTTTATTCGAACAGCTTTTTTTAGAGATCAACAATGGCCGCCCGCCGCCATTCGCTCATCTACGTTAATCTGTGATTACGAGAAACTCCGGTAGTTTTTCGAGTTCAACGAACTACCGGGTTCGAACTCGCGACTTTTACATGTTAAAACAAATTTCAAATTTCATATTGTACAGAGTATATCTCGAAAATCTTTTCGTGACGATTAAATTATTGATACAAGATTATTCCGCAAACACACACACACACACGCGCGCGCGCGCGCGCCGGCATTCAAATATGTCGTCTCGAGTGCTTTTTCTATTTATTCCAAATTTATATTACTTGTTTATTGTGCAATTTTTATTATTTTATTTTATCTCTAAAAATTATTCTAAAATTGTTGTACTTTAAAGCATCGTTTTCACTTTATTGACTATTTCTGTTCAATGTTGTTCGATATCTTGCCAAGAGCCGCGTCTATCTAGTCTAGAATCTCGTAGTCGAGAGCGTATCAAGTAAGCTGTTCACCAAGTTTAGAGTCTCGAATCGCGAACAAATCATTCAATTTTCACTCACGGAGCGATACTTTACACGATGTCGCAAGCGTCGCAAACTTTTGCACAGGAAATTTGCATTCTTGCGACAAAGTCACGCTATGCACAAACGACGTAAAAGCAAACAAAGAAAAACACAATCCGCCGTCATTAATACTTGATCGACGCTCAAGTAAGCTCGCAGCTTTGCGAGTGCGGAACTTTCCGTGAGCGAGTGTTACCGCGATCCGGATTAAACGAGATCGACGAAACACCAGCCGCGCATGTATGTATATACGCGATACAACAGCACGTATATATATTTGACTTCATGTAAATCCTCGCATTATGCTGACACTACGATGATATTTTCATGTCAGGTTTTTTCTCGCGGCTGTGTCACCGTTACAATGTGTCCAAAATGGACGACGTGCTGAAATTTTCCTGCGAGTTTGAATAACTATAAGGGTAAATTATTCTAAAAGATCTTTATGTTGCAAACAATCGGAAGCTTTTTTGGGATAAAAAGCTGTTTTTCTGCCAAAAGAAATTCGTTAAAAAATACGATCATTACGTAGGGAAAGAAATTTTTATAATAAATCTATATTTATATTTATTAATAGCTATTTTCTGAAAACACATTTTGACTCATTCTCAAATATTTAAAAAATATGTTACCAGCACTAACTCATTATTATATTAATAATATGTTATATTAATTATATTAATAATAACAATATATTAATAATAATTGACGCGTAAATTAGATTGTATTGGAGATAAATAAGATGATTAAATCCGTTGATTGAAGTTACGTCATGGAAGTGCATTTTATTAAATTCTTGTCGGTTAGATGAGGGCTGTCGAGAGGTGATTGTAAAGTCAATCGAAAGTCTCCCGGACGGCGGAAATCCCGCCTAAACCGGGTGATAAAGGGCACGGTGGAACGCGCGCCCAGCAAACTTACGGAATGAAAGTTATTGCAAGTGCTTGGCGACGGCACGTGACGCTTTTCTCACGATCATGATTCTTCAGACGGCGGAGTCGTCGTATTTGTCGTCTCTCCGCGACCTGCATTGTGCGAAACGCGCGAGGGGAATGATGGAAACGATGTAGTAAGAAGTCAAGGAAAAAGTTTTTTCTTTCCGCTCATTTTCATCCCTCCCTCTCTCTCCCTCTCTTTCTTCACTCCCTCCCTCTTTATCGTTATTAAGCTAACAAACTAACTTGAATCTGGAGTTTAGGATGATGAAACCTTGTTCTATATGCACAACGCTCCTCGTTAATTTCGCGGTTTACATTCGCACATCTTTCCGTCATCATCACGCAAAGAAACATCACTCGTGCGACCATTGCGCATAGGTCAAAAAACCGTCCTTGTTATCGTTATCGGAAAATTACCGGAGTAATCTCGAAAGTACGTAGAACGTCTGAAAAAAGAGTGTACCATCTTGACTGCATTAATTTTTTTATTATGCGCAATAGGCGAGTAATTGGTTTACCGAATTAACACATTGATCGAACGCACAAATTTTAAGAATCAGTGGATCGAATCAGTGGATTAATTCGGTCGATGATGACAAAGTAATGCTCAAACTGTGTTTAAATGTAAGTTTCAATTTTGTTGAACGAAAATTCAAGTAATATAAAATTAATATTTTTAATTCTTACATTAGCTCTTTGCGATACACGTTAAATGCATGATAGATGAGTGGATCGGTCACATCAGATGAATTATAGTTGGAGTGAAATCAGAGTAGAATAAAAGCGGATATACACGAACGAACACCGAACGAATAGCGCATGTGTATGTTCGTTGTCAAAGTTCGAAAGATGTAGAGTGGAACGAAAAAGTGAAGTTTGAGATATCGTTTTACAACTTATGTTAAGGAAAAGTTGCCTCTTGTATACAGTAAACTACGTGCAAAATTTGAACGAAATCGAACAACATTTTCTCTCGCCTTTAAAACGGTAAAAGTTTTATATTATATATATGTCTCCCTCGAAGTCATAAAACTTTTGTACGAAACATTTTCTTCTAAAATCCCGTGATTTCCAGATATTTGACTGTTTAAAATAAAATGGCACGCCCTATATAAGGGTAAATCACTAAAGGTATTACAGGCTAATATTTCAGAAACTGAACGAGATATGAAATTCTTATTTTCCAACTGTTTAGAATCGAAACATTGTGTGATAAAGTTAATCTTTTTTAAACGAAGTCGTTAAGATCGTTTCAAAGACACCTTGATTTTTTTATAACTTAACTTTTATAATTTAACTAAAAACATATACTTTTTATTGTGTACAATTGTAGCCTATCCCTTGACGAATAAAATGACCATACATAGTCATATCAAGGTCATACTAAGGTTACAATGAAAAAACATTGTAAAAAGGAGTGAAAGTGTTCAGTTTTTGTGAACAGTTTTCCAAACAAATGCTCGACATCACTGTCATTCGCAAATAAACATACGTAAAAATTAACTTCATCACGCAATGCCCGCTTCAATACCAAACAGTCACTGGAAAATAAGAATTTCATACCTCATTCAGTTTCAGAAATATTAACCTATAACACCTTTAGTGATCCACACTGTATATAATATAAAACTTTGATCGTTTTAGGGACAAGAGAAGATGTTGTTCGATTTTGCTCAAATTTTGCATGTAATTTATTGCATATGAGAGGCAACTATGTGCAAAATTAGAACAACATCTTCTCTCGCTCCAAAACAGTCAAAGTTTATATTATACAGAGTGAAGCATCTCTAAAATAGGCCACCTGAATAACTCGTCTGCTTTTGGCGATAAAAAAAATGCATCAGACCAATCTTGCTTGGTTTCAAGAGGGACATAATCTGATGTCAATAATTTTCTTGTAGGCGGAGGTGCAGAGGCGATGCAAAAGTCAACTTCGTTTTTTTAAATGGAGTGATGTTTTTTACTTACTTTCTAAGAGCATTTTAAGACGCATATAATGACCTATAAAGGTCATTCAAGGTCGTTAAAGGTCAACTGTGATGATGAATAATTTACTTGAAGGAACCAATCGAACACTTTCGTATTTTCTTTGGTTGTTGACATATCGCTCTTGTAATCGCTATCTGTATAGCTCTGTTAGAAGATGAGTAAAAAAACATAGCATTCCATTTAAAAAAACAAAGTTGACTTTCAGATTTACACCTCTTGTGTGTGTGTGTGTATGTGTGTCACAGCAAAGATGAGAAGTGAGTTTTAGTGATTAGTCACTTTATCGTTAAAAAGAACGCGACTCCAATCTGCGTAAGTCCAATTACAACAATGTTATATATAGAAACAATCAAATTTGCTAGCATACACGCATCCACTCAGATGCTTCACACAGTTCCATACGTGTATGTGTGTATTCAGATAGAGCAGAGCTTGACAAAATGTATGTACAATTCCGCCGTTCCCGTAATCACGTAGTCTACTATCTCTCTCTTATCTTTCGCATCTTTAGCAACAAGCGTGCGGTACTTCGCCACACATCACTATCGCGTAGCTCGACTTAATTTTGCAACTGTGCAATAGTAATTGGACTTGCGCAGGCTGGAGTCGCGTTCTTTTTAGTGATAAATCTCGTTTTTGTCTTTGTTTTGCCGATGGACGAGAACGTATTTACCGACGCGTTTTGCAGACTGTACTGTGAGTGAAAGATACAGCTACAACGGAGGATCTGTCATGGTTTGGGCAGGGATTTCTGCAAATGCTCACACAGACCTTCATTTCTTTGAACGTACCATGAATGCAGATGTACATGTGGAAGGTGTACTGATACCGCATGTTGCACCTTATGCCCACTTCATCGGGGAAAATTTCTTGTTTATGCAAGACAATGCTCGACCCTATGTCGAACCCGATTGAAAACCTGTGGGACAATTTTGGTAGGAAAGTACGGAATCACCAACTCCACAAACACTGCGAAAACTTAGAGGAGTTCTTGAAAGAGCGTGGAATGAGATCAAGTGGAAATAAAAGCACTGATTACAAGTATGTCTCGTCGTATGGAAGAGATAATCCGGGTCCGTGGAAGTCACACTCATTACTAAACACACAAACACACAGCAGAGAAAATTTGGAATCATAAAATACTGCGGGAGTGACGAATCGTGGGGTCCTCTCTCATCTCTGCTGTAACACACGCACACACACACACACACGCGCGCGCGCGCGATATATCTTGGACAGAATTGCAATGGTTTGAATTAATAACGACAACATTTTAAATCACAATTTATCATTATTAAAATCCATATTTCTTTAGATTGACATAACTCAGCGAGAAATTATCATATCAAGGTCTGCTATAGGGCATTTTGAAGGCGAGAATTTGAGCTTTCACGCGCTTTTTATTCCATTGAGCAATTAATTCACTCCGTTCAACTCAGGAAACTGGACTTTCTATTAATCAATTTTGCAGGTCTTTACTGTGTCATCCGTCATTGGAAAACTAATCATTCCACGCAATCGACATTAAAAGTATATATATGTATATAAAGGATATAAAACTGATCATTTTGAGAGGAGAGATGATTCCGATTTTGTTCAAATTTACACGTAGTTTATTGCATATGAGAAGTAGCTTTTCGCCAAGTTGCAAAAACGATATCTCGAAATTTTTCTTTGTTTCACCCTAATGTAACGAATCTGAATATTGAGATGCATATGTACTGTGCGAACAAACAATAAATGAATAAAGAATGCAAATACTTGTTGTTAAAGTCGGAAAATGTATATGTCATAACAAATGCGAACAAAATGTTCGATTCGCTTACAAGACGGTACATCGCAGACAATTCATTGAACGTTTCGCATTCGTTACGATGTATACATCTTACGATTTAAAAAATAAACATTCGCATACGTTCGTTGTTCGTTTGCGCAATAAATACGCATCTGAACGTTCTGTTCAGATTCATTACTACGTATACACCTTCCGAACTTTATCAACGAACATACATATTCGCTGTTCGTTCGCCTAGTATATATCCGCCTAAACGAACGAATATACCAAATCTAACTGAATGCGACTGATCAGTGCAAACGTTTAAAGAAACGAGCAAATACAAACACGAACATTCGAACATTCGTATTTACTGTTCGTTCGATGTTTGTTCGCCTAGTGTACATCCACCTTAACTCAATTTGCGTGTCAGACAAACTCAGACAGACACGCCCAAATGCGCTTTCATTTTCTTTCGGAAAATTCGAATAACACAATATTCTTTTAATTCTTATGCCGGCGCCATACTGTGCGTATTCGTAATTTATGATTCGTCATTCGCGATTCGTAGCAATTTATGAAAAATCTTTGTTCAATAGTATGGATCCGCCACACTATTCGCGATTCGTAATTAATCATTTGTGATTCGTGATTCGTCATTGTATTGATTCTCTTTCTCGCATCTTTCGAAGTACCTAACCTAGTAACCTCGAACGTGAGCACGAAGATGCACGAATAACTACGAATTATCGCTCATAGTGTAGCGCTATACACGAATGGGTTGATTCGTTATGACTCGCTCTTTGATTTCGTGGAAAAACCGCTCCGCTGCTGATGAATCAGCACGAATGACGAATCACGAATGTGAATTTTACGAATTCTCTCTCCACACTATTCGCGAATTACATACGAACCACGAATTACGAATGCGCGCATAGTCTGGCGCCAGCATTACAATTACGTATCTCGATTCATGTACCGAGTTGAGTTGAGACGCTTGAAAAAATTTTGGAAGTTTGAGATGAAATTTGTTTTTTTATTGTACATTGAACACTCACCTTTGCACATGCGGCAGTACCAGTTGAGATGTGTTCTTGCAAGCATCCACGCAGTTACGACGCAACTTCCGTATTTTCTCTCGTAGCTCCGGAGAGTCGCGCGGTTGTCCAATATTAATGAGCAGATCTCGAAACTGCGCTACTTGGCTGTTTATGTCCTGAATTTGCTAAAATGCACGCACGAAAAATGAAACTCGCGATTGGCTCCATCGATTATTCGATGCGAAATAACGGAAACGGCCGGATATGTGCTTCAACGTGGAATATATTGTTCTCTCGTTTATATATATTCGCTGTTATTATATTTCTCCCGTGGAGCAATTTTCCTCGTTCACGCTTGTCTAAACATTGCGAGCAATGATATGTTTGTGCGCGCGGTGAGCTGAGCTCGCCACATAATTCGACATTCGAAGAACATTATTAAATAATTGAGAGTGACAGAGTGATAATGGCTGTGTTGCTGATAATTTATGAATCGATTGCGTTACGAATAATTATTAATGTCCAGTATACGATCCACGAGGAGCATGGCTCAAAAATTGAAAAATAACATTACGTTAATCACATACACGTACACACTTACACTTGTAATTTATGCAAAATCTGATTACGTATTATTCCTACCGGTTAATTATTAACCACGAATAATAAACCTCCAGTATTAATTGCATTCATGCATGTGTAAAAATTGAAATGGAAAGATAACAACGGCGAGAGAAATTTGAAAGAAATGAATTAAGGAGAAATATGCATATCAGATTAAAGATTTTAACGATGCGATAACATGAAAAATAGTGTGAGTTGGTCGCGAAAACTCATTAACTGATTTTTCGACTCTAGATTAGTCTCATGTCAGTTTTTTTCCCACAAATATTATTTTAACGTATATTTAACACATATATATGTGTAGCACATTTCATTAAATTTAAACGTAAAAAATTATTTATAAATGTTCTTATGTTACACAAAAGCAAGGGTTATAAAATAAATTTACATGCAAAGCATTCATTATTAATAAAATTTCTCAATTTTAAAAAAGAAAAGTGAGCGTACATTTATAGCCTAAATAAAAACTTTACATTTCTATATTCGTCGCAGATGCAAATTAAACATTCTGACTTTAAAATTAAAAAAGTTTGCGTTTCACACGGTTTCTAAAGATTAAAATTAGATAAACGGGAGGTAGTTTCGTTATCGCGAACTCGGTCGCGAATTTGAATACGAATCAAGATTAAAATTACGCTTACCAGTAACACTGACTTGTCGGATCTTTCGTGCTTGTCGCATTTATCGTCGTGATGTCTACTGCTCGATGGTGTCGGCGAATCCGTCATCATCTGGATCTTGTGTGTTACGGACAATACGCGCGCCAATCGTCATCCGCCGGCGTCAGAGTAACGAATCCCGCCAACATTTCCGTAATTGCAAGATGCGGGATACACACCTGTCAGCGGTGATACGCAAGATACAATTGCCGCCCGTGACCGGAAGTCACCCTCATGCACGCGCACGGTGTTGACGATCGCGTAACGCGCACCAATACAGTCGCCGCCGCCGTAGGATGCACTTCGCGCGCATTCCCGCCACGTGATTCTCTCTCTTTTTTTTGTGCCGCGCGTCGGTTATTTTTACGCGATCAATCTCGCTTCACTTAAAGCTGCCTGATAATAGGCTTATCGCTCTCGGCGACCTGATGGTATAGTCATCTCTCGGGTACCACCGGAGCGGTGCTGCAGTCACCGAAGCGACGTGCTCGACCTTTTCCTCTCGTGTGCTTTTTAAAGACTCACGCGACATTATTTTAATCGGACGTCGGCGCGAATAGAATTGTGCGTTGAAATTCGTTACAAATCAGATCAATGGTGACTTTTCGGCGTGATTTTTCAATCTCAGTCTCTCGGGACTGGATCGACGAGGATCGGCGTTCGTCTTCCCATCGAGTCGCGGATCTCCCGCGGGATCAATTCCACGTCTGCTACATACAAACTGCGATTTTTATCTCGCGTGTCAGGTTTGCCATGCCTCGCGTATCATTTCGCGGAAACGTTCCCGTAAATTTCCGGCGGCTCTCAGTATCAAACGAGATCGGACGTCGATGTCGCGCGAACAGAAATTTCCACGAAGCTGGGATTTACGCGCGAGGAACGGTGATTTCCGAATGACGACGACAATGTCGCACGATGCTCCGTCGGGACATCATCTTGCGTCCTGACGTGGAGATGATCCGCGTGGGATTTGCGCACCTTCTCTCTCTCTCTTGCTCTGTCTCTCTCTCTCTCTCTCTCTCTCTCTCTCTCTCTCTTTCTCGGTCGCGTATATATAACGTGACTCTTGCGAACGTTCCGCTTCTGTCACGGCATCGCGTTATCACCACCGCGATTCGAGAGCATCAGGAGAGTTGCAGCAGCTACAGCGGCAGCAGCAGCAACAACGAGTGGTATATATCCTATATGCGCCGTAGCAACACACGCGACAGACTGAAACTCGTGGGTTTCGCCCCCGAGCTCTTTCACTGCCGCGCGCCACCCTGCGCCATACGCGCATGCCTGACTCGCGCTACGGCGTTCCACTGCCGCCACTGCGACCGTCTTCTGACATGAGTTTCGCGGAGCCTGCGAAAAGTAGGCAATTTGTCTCTTCGCCTCGACGAACGTTACCGCCAAGCAATGAGATCAGAATGGGCAGGGATTCGATTTCGCCTCACTCGGCCGTTGATGATCCGTTTCCGACCGCGATAAGGCAACGCGATACTCTCGATATATTCATATCAGCGCCAACTTAATTCAATATTGGCAAAGTCCGACAATCTCGGCATTCATAATCGCATACATTCGACAGAAAGAGCGGCAACTATTGCGAGCGTGATGACTGGACTGTAATAATCGCGTCCTGAATGTTGTCAATTTGTATAATTATACAATGCAGCTGCGGATACTGTCGCGTGCACACGTCCATGAATCACGAAACGTGTATACGCTATTGAATGCAACTTGATACAAGCTGATGCGCGCTGCTAATACAACTGGCAACTAAATTATTATTATGCAAAAGTTTGTGAATGTGTCGCACGTGTAAATTTGTCGGCGTAAATGCTACATGCACATTTATCGTGTAATTTATTGCAACTTAATATATTGTAATATTTTTACACGTTATATCTGTTAATATATTTTGTGAGGATTTTCGTTTTGCACATTTCTAATCAGATTTTATCGATCTGCGCTATTTACTGGTCTTTCCTATGTAGTCTTGAAATTCCCGATTCAAAATTCAATCTCCTTTTAACATCCTAAAGCCATAAGAAATAACGGAGGAGAAACGAGAACTCTTGAACATTGAAAGAAAATTTCAAAGACTTTATAATCATACGCGCAAAGGCTACATTTAATATTTATTTCATAAAAAAATTTATATAAATGCCTTGATTTTTCCTAACTGTAAAAAGTGATGATGACATCACTGAAAGTTTGTCGGGACGAAATGGTTCAAGGCACGTCTCGTGCGGTTTGGATGGCGAAAATATCGTCGACGTGCAACGGGATGCAATGACGTCGATTAATGCATCAAAATTGCGTTATGCTGATATATATATATATGTATATATATATATATACCTTTACGGCATACCAAGTATCTGCTTCGCGTAAAGTGCCTCAGCGAGACGCGGCACAGCGGAACGGGGAATTGTATATGTTTCCTTGGCTAAAAGTGTGTTTGCGGCTGTGATGTAACGCGATGGAGTGCACCAGTGCACCAGTTGTGCACGCCAAAACTAGCACGGAGCTCTCCTTACTCAATTAACTTGCTATACTTGTAGACAGTATTATTTACATTATATTTTTATATTGCATTATTTTATGTTATTATTTTAATTATACGTAAAGTTGTTTTCGCACATAATTATTTCTCCATGGCGTTCGATCCAGAAACGACTAGTTGATTTAAATCAAGGACCTTTTCATCCACTTCTCGCGTCTTTCTTATTCATCCCGCGCTTCTCATGCCACTCTTGCCGCGACTTTTCCATCCTCCCGAAGAGGGCCCTTCAAGCTGCCCTTTCCCTTGTATCATCATTCCTCCAGGATCGGAAACATCGATTATCTTGATAGAAAATAAATTTAACGCTCGATTGTGCGAATGCTTAACGTTGAAAATTAACAGCCTCTAAAATAGACAACAGTCGCCTTCTCCTGCATCTGGCTCGATAAACTTTTCGTTAGAATTTACTTCCAAGTTTGTCATAGAATTCGAAAAAGCATTCCGTGCACGTCTTCTGTGTGTGCCGCATGATACATGATTCGCAGGATGCACGCATCCGCGGCGGTTTCCAGGACTGCCAGCGGTCCTTTGGGAGAAGCGGATAAAGTGGGTTCCGCGGGAACTGTGGCTTTCGCCGAGACCGACGAAGCAGTCCTCGAACAAAGGGGTGACGTGGCGTATACGGCAACAACGCGACGGCTAATGGTCGCAAAATAGCTGAGCGACCCCCATGGGAGCTGCGGCCCGATCGAATCGACTTCCACTCGTTTCACTCGGCTAGCTCGGTCGCTGTACACTATGCATACATGTAGGTATTCGTAAGAACGATCGAAATTTCGTGAAAAATTCCAAACTTTCCTGGAACCGTCGCGGTTCTCTCTTTTCTCCCCTCTCTCTCTTTCTCTCTCTCCCCCTTTCTCTCCGCTCTCTCTCCCTCTTCGCGTTTCTCTCCGAGCTATTGTCGACGAGTACCGAGCGGTAGTTCGCGGTAGCTTCCGTTCCTGGTACGATCGATAGCGCCTTCTCGAATTACTTCCTGACAATGGCACCCAGGTACGATCACCGGACGATTCAATTTGCCGGGACGTCCCGTGAAAGAATCATCCGGGAGCGGTGTAAGAACGAGGTTCTCGAATGGCCACGGATAATGCGTTGTCGAGTAGTGAGATAGACCTGGTGATTTTCCTTTGGAGATGAGGAACAAATTATTATATAATATAAAGCTTCTTATATAATATTAAACAGATTAAAATAAAATTAGAGATATAATATGTGATCTTTCACAAGATACAACTGATTAATTTCTTATGATAACAATAATTGCATTTTGTACATTTGTTCCATTTCAGACAAGCGTTGTTCCCCTCTTAAGCTCGTTTAATTAAAAGAACCATGATTACACGAAGCTTCTGACATTGAATCGAATTAAAAGAATTGAATGCAATGAGTGATATTTTTTGCGGGACGTAACTATTTAATTTCTCATTACATACAACAATAATCGTCCCGGCTTAGTCACTCGCGCCCTGATACTTTTTTCTCTTCTTTTTTTCTTTTCTTTCAATAATAATTTTCCATTTAATTCATACATTCTGACTCTCCAAAGTGAGATCAATGTACTTGATTTTCGTACACTTTAAGTATTTTGAATCTGAGATTGGTGAACACTTTAATATGTCTCGAAAGGTTTCTATATGAAACATAAGAAAATTTCCGCATCAACAATCAGCGATGGCTCGGTAAGCCATTATGATATTACATTAACAATAATTGCGTTTCTCGGTAGTTTTCTTGTTTCCCAAGTCACTCTATTAAGAAGGCTTTATCCAATTACAAGAGCAATGGATATACGTTAATCCAGCTATCGCAAACCGGTGTGTTCGTGACAACTCTTAACTGCCTTTTTAATGATTCTGTCGTCGTTTGAGAAATCGTTAGTTTCTGCGGCGAATTGGGGGCGCCGGCACACAACGCGAATTGCGAATGTCGGCGGTTTCCTATAAACGGATTACAAATGCGTCGCGCCCCTTTAGTCTCTCGCGGAAAATTATTAGCTCCGTAAATTTCAGTTTTACACCGTTACAGCTTTTCACGTACGGGACGCGCAAAGGGCGACGGCTACAGTTGATTTTTACGCGCGCGGCGAGGGTCGGCCCTTCCCTACATTTTTACTACGCCGCGCACTCCCTTTATTCCGCACAGGTTAGAGTTCATTATACGCGATCGTAATTGTAGATTTGCGTATGTATCGCGTGACACTCGCGTGAAACCACAATGAGATCTTGGAATGACCGCGAGATCGACGCTCGGAGGTCACATTTCGAGAGACCGACGTTGTGCGCACGAAAGCATAACGTCGAGGCGGTACAATCGTTATTATCACAAATTCCAAAACGCTGCACATAAGTATCGGCTTGCAGATTACATGTACATAGCCGCCAGCGGAATTGCATTATGCTATTTGGCACGATGGCACTACGCGGTAGCTTCGCACACGTCATTAACATGCGGAGGATAAGCGACATGACGAAGATGTTCAAGACGTGTCTTCACAGTTATCTTACTTCTCGCGGAAGCACGTACATGTACACCTACATATGCGTATCCATCTCTGTACATTGCGCCCTTAGTGTGCTATTTCCATTCCCATTCTCTTAATTAAAGATAGAGATTTTGCTCCAGATACAATATAAATTTGCGCGATATATTGTAATACAATCTGCGACTCTTTCTAGCGACAATTTATTATTTATCAAGGAAAATTTTATTTTTTTTTATCAATTTTCCGTTCTTTCGAAACTGCGTCCGCCGCTAAGCCTTCGTCGGGACGAGATGGAAAAGCGCAAAAGGTAGAATTATAAGCTTCAAAGTATATTAAACGATTATCCGGTATTAATTACTGAATGCGAACGTGTTCGATTACGGCCGAGAGAACGTCAGCCCGGAGGGATGCAGGCAGGGAATGGTTATCGACCATTCCTGCTACATGCCACAAATTATCTCATTGGCCATATACGGCCTTGGCCGCAGATTCTGTTCGCGTTACTTTCGCACTCCGCAATCTAAGCTTCGGCGCCAAAACGATATCGATATTTGATATTGCACGAAACCACAAACGAGATCGAGAGAAAAGAGGGAGGGGGGAGGGGGGAGGGAGGGAGGGAGGGAGAGAGAGAGGGGGGGGAGAGAGAGAGGGAGAGAAGGAGAGAGAGAGAGAGAGAGAGATTTCTATTATATCTATTATTTGATCCAGTTACACTTATCGACAAGAGTTGAGACACTGATGAGCCAAAACATTATGGCCACCTACATATTATTGCGTTGATCCTCCATGTGCTGTCAAAACCGTTATTATACTGGGCATCAAACCACTCCGCAAGACCTCTAATTATGTATGTCCACTGAGATGTGATTAGACCAAGACATTAACAGCAGTTCCTTTAATTACTGTAAATTACGAAGGAGTTGTGCGAAGCGAGCTTGTTGGTCCAACACATTTTGCAAATACTTAATGGGATTAAGATCGGATGAATTTGGTGTGGCCAGAACAGAACTGTGAAGTCTCCCTCACGTACCTCAAATTCATTTTCGAACAATCCGTGCAGTGTGGCAGGACGCATTGTCCCGCAGAAAGATACCACTGCCATCGTAGAAAACCGTTGGGCCATGAAGGGGTCATACCTCGTTTTCAATGAGGTACGTGGTACGCGTCAGATCGGATCTACAATAAGTGCAGTAAGTTTTAAGTCGTAAGAAATTGTCCAATCACAGACGAATGTGTAAAGAATAATTGACTATGATTGGTCAATATCTTACGGTTTAAAGCTTACTACACCTATTGTAGATCCGGCCGAAAAGTACCTTCCACACGAATAATAGGACGCAGGATAAGAGCAGTTTCAGTAGCACATGGAGGATCAACACGATATTAGATAGGTGATCATAATGTTTTGGTTCATCGATATAAGATTGTAAGATTTTCGGAAAATTACAGGCCGGCGTTGCTTTCGAAATAATCAACTTCGAACCTGCAATTTAATCATTTGCAAGTTTGATATGTGTGTTTATTGTGCAATAAAAATACGTGTGCATGTTTTCCCGTATATTGTATGTATATTCAAGTGAATTTTATCACGTTACCTCTCACGCAATTGAAAATTCCAAATATTTTTAATATTATTTCCATCTGGATTTTATTTACCTTCTCCATTTCTTTCTGACAAATTTCAAAACAATGCAGAACACGAGCAATTCCTCGCTTTCCGCTTTGATCCATCCACCTGATTTCTGCTCAAAGAGCTCCTCTCTCTTTCTCTCTCTCTCTCTCTCTTTCTCTCACTCCTTCTCTCACGTTTACTCTCTGCCTTTTCACCTCTCCACTTATTTGCTGCGAGGGTAATTCGTCGTGTAAACGTACTTGGAAAAATCCAATCGCAGACCACATTCGACTTGAAACTTTACCGATGTTTCCACCGGGAGTGCATTTTCTCAAAGAGAGCACGATTGCGCCTAACGACATCTTTTTTATGATCGTTTAACAGCAGTACGCTCGGAATATAATGTATTTGGCTACAAATTCGCGAGAAAAAGTTCTCGTAGAGTCATCGATCAATCAAATTGACCCGCTTTTGCGAAAGAAAGGGAAATCACGTATATCATTTGCAAATAATGAGATATCCCTTGTAATAAGAAAATAGAATCTCTGTTAAGGAAAAGCCGTTCCTTCGAAGTGGAATCGCGAAAGTGCTCGCGCAGAATCGGTAAACCAACCGCGAAGCGCGCTGAACAGATACGATAAATGAGACGAAAGAATTGTAACAAAAAATCCTTCCATTTCCCGAAACCAAATTGTTTCTCGCGTGTGGAATTGTTATGGCGCTCGGTAATTGGATCTCACCACTAGAGCCATACGCGATCCGTCAGAATTTCACTTTGGAGAAAAATAAAACCTCGACAATAAAATTGCGAAACGCACAAATGAGGCGCACTCTATAACTATCAATATTTTTCTCATCGTCAGTTTTGTCTCAGAGATTCGAATAATTTCGTGGAATATTGGCTGTATCTTTATCACGATGAATAAAGACAGAAAATATATCTCGTCGAACAAATAAACATGTGAAAACAAATAAATATGTTGCAGTAGCAAAAATAATTGCCGAGCACTTTCTCGGTATGTAATTACAGAAGCTTTTCTCTTATTTGCGAAAAAAAAAACATGAAAAATGTGCAATTCATCGCACAGTTGTTATCGTTACAAGCGGCGATGTTGGCGAGCTTCAAATGAAACTAATAACACGCTATCACTCCGTACCACGATGATAGAATGCAAAGTTCGTCAACATTCGGGGTAGGGGGTTATTTCGCGGAACGTTTAATCAGGCTGCGTGTACGTGTGTATGTGTAACGCAGTTTACAATGCGGTATTATCCCACCAAATTATCCCGAACTATCAGCTCGGCCGGGAATAACGGGCGAACGAAATCGCCTGCCATCAAATGTGCATCGTGCGACAGCAGCGAGAATAATTATATTTTATTAGTCGACTCGGCTCGCTTTTTGTTTGCGTGCAATTATCGCGGATACGGTCAATACGGCGTGTTGCCGACAATCAAATTGAAACGTGCGAGTGAAAGGAGCAATACGCTTTTAGCGAAACGTATAATCAAAAGTGCGCGCATTCGAGGCGAGTGCAAAGGCAGATCTTCTTCTTCGCAAATAACTCTCTTGTTTTCAATACAAAGACTCGACTTGGTGATTTGAAGCATCAGTTTGTAAAGAGTTTCTTTCCGTCCGTCTTTGAGCTCGCGGTCTGTAGACAATCAAAGGCCTCCTCCGCTTCTCGGAGGAGCGGATCTCAAAGCGACGCCAGAAACTGAGGTAAACTTTACGGATAACCATAGTCGCGGGTCGATACTTCCTCGTCCTTAATCCACCCCAACGTCTCCCAGAAGACGACCGCGGCAGCCTGACTCCCGCGACCGTATATTATACCCTAAACTAATCATCATTCTCGCATCCAAGGACCGGCTTAGACATTCAGACATGTCTTACGTTTATGACAGCGACGGATTTCTCCCCCATCTTGCCGAATAAGCCTCATCTCTTCTTCTCTTGGGTCTATCGTCGGGACCAGGATTACTTCGAATATCCCAGAAACGTCCCGCTTGAAAAAATTCAATAAATTGTGTATGTATGTCGTTGAATATGGAAACAAATGCTTTTTCATATGAAAATAATACCCCCTCTCCTCTCTCTCTTTCTCTCTCTTAATGCGCCCTGTGACGTAACCTTCTAATAAACAAGTACATCAAGATAATATTTATTTATTTATTTAATTTTATTTTATTATAAAATTTTTGTATATTTTTTTATATAAAGTCTATATATAAATTTATATACGTTGTTGTTTTACTTCCTGAGGCAATAAAAAGAGTTAAATAACCGATGACGTGCTGAGATCCGGCAAATTAGCGCGAGAAATAAAGTTTTTGAAAGAAGTATTAATTACGACTTCCGCCCGCGCGGGCAGTAGCTATTCCCTTATGAGACCTACGTAAACACCATTTAATCGAGGTGGAAGGCGCGATCACACACACATCGGACCGGCGGAGACCGGTACTTCGGTAAATTAGTGCCAATTAAGCCGCAACTTTTTAGCTAGCGCGCCGCGTAAATACCGCCACTCTCGCCACATAATTTTCTTTCTTCGTGTGAGAGAAAACTAGTGTGCCATAGGTCGTCGTTTCCCCTTTCACCTTTCTTGTATATGGAATTTATTATATTATATTTTACAAGGCGTACTCAAATGTCCTTTTTTGGCAAAACTTGATTTTTCTTCTTGTGTGAGTAAAAAACAAGGTGACTTTAAAATTAATTATTTGTGTGTGCTTTGCGAGGAATTTTCGCTCTAATAAATCACGCTAAACTTTCGTCGATACTTCAAGATATCGCAAGGACACAAATACCGGTTATAAGCACGAATCAAGATGCGTTATAGACGAGCGAAAAAATTTATCGACAATCCGTCACTCTGCAGAGCTCGTTGAAAACTCGAAACTATCTCGGCAGATTTCTTCCAAGATCCATTTAAGAGGATCTTCGTCGGCACTTTAATGGATGCATCGGATAATTGAGGACCGTTTTGGAGCGCCTTCTTCTCGACTTGGATTAAGTTATATTCACATAGATTCGCACCACCACGCGCGCGCGTGCACTCGAGGAGGATTACTTTCCCTTCGAGCGGCATCTTCATCCTGCTGAATCCTCTCTTTCTCATCCTTTGTATCTCCGTCATTGAAATTAAAAGACTCAGGCGAGAACCGGCAATAAATAATACGATGTCGTCTTATATGTTTATCTTCCTGAACGCTTAATCAGTTGTGTTACATTATGGTAATTTTATGTGCCTTATAAATACACTGTGTGGAGAATGTGTTGAATTAAACAGAAATGTTGCAAATATGTAACATTTGTTTTTCAGTAATATGTCCGATACATAATTGTCTGCTTATTGCTGAATTTAAGCATTGAAAATAAAGATAATAAAAAAATCCTTTATTTATCTCCATAATAAATATATTATGATACGTTTATCTGATTATACATCCGGCGAGTCGTCATTCAGCTTGTCCCCTCTGATTTACAAGTGAGAGAAGCCACAGCTGATCGAGCGAATATAATGTACGGGTGCAAACGCCTGTGAAAAGATCAGCTCGCGCATAAAAGTTTCATAGCGTTGCATAAAATATCGCCATTTTTGAATTGTAGATACCCGCCAACGGTATCGGGAAAAAAGTTAAAAGCCAGCGATAAAGCGTTAACCGATTATTGCTACTCACGCCTCGAGGATAAACGATGATTGTCAGGAGAATAACTCAACAATAACGAACGAGAATTTGTACCTTTTCACAAATTTCATAAATTAATACGGAGATATATAGAGTGACACCCGATACATGACTTGCAAAGTGGAATTAATTGCGACAGCAGAAATAATTCAAGAATGTAAAATACATAAAGTGAAAGCAAAACAGTAAAGAAGTTTAAAGAGCGGGTAAAAAATTTTTTTTTTTTTAACTTAGAATATATTTCTAAAGGACATGTAAGAAAACTGTTGCGATGACCTAAGAATACATCGAAGCGGTGAATCGCTTATTGGATTAACGGTCTAATGGATTACTCCGATGAATGGCTCTATACACGCTGCGTGTCCGTGCGTAAATTGAACAAATTATAGAAGAATGCCTTTGGTGTTCGTGGGTGAACACCCCTATGTCCCCATAGCAGTAGCGGCTTTGCGATAGAAGACGGTGGTTCTCAATCCGGCTTATGGAAACGTCATGGAGCGTGAAACACCATCGATCATTCTGTAAAATCTTTTCGTTCGCATAAAAGTATCTTAAATAAAATCGAATTGATTGATTTGAACACATAACATGTATAATTTATTTATTTGTATACCTTATATTTTTTCGAAGGTAAGTAATTAATTCTTAATTTTAGTCGCAAGATAAAAGTATAAATATCTGAAGTATAAAAGTATTATATTTTGTGATATTTAATGGACATTTCGTAAAGATGAAATGAGATTGGCGAAAAATGATCGATCGGGCTTCTATCATGCTGCCCAATATGAGTATCCCTGAGTCTGCTGACAACTGCTCATTATTTCGAGCGATGATACATACGTGTGCGTCTTGATGCGATGATACGTGCGTGTGTATGCCTTGGTGCGTGTGCGTATGTCAAGATCGTACAGACCACGAATCACATCTTAAAGCGAGATCAGTGTCTCGTGAAAACCCGAGGAAATCGCGCGCACGAAAAGAAACGGTTGAGTACTATTTTTCGGTGTAATTTCGATGCAAAGTTCGTGTGTACCGACAGTTTCAGTGTAACGCATATATAATTACAAGAAATGGTGCTCTACATTTGGATATTTTACATCTGCACGATTGGTAATATACGAAATATACTAGTGAATATCGAAATTATGAGGCGTATACTTTTAGGGAATGACGTGTTTTGTTGGAGCTGTTTTACGAATTTCGGTGTATTATTTTTACAAATATTTACGCTCGTAGAAGAATTAAAACACAAGAATGAGAAACAACTTACGTGAGAATATGTTGTCAAAATTACTTTTCTGACGTCAGAATCTGCAACAGAGAAAAATATAACAAAATTACGGACATTATTTTTGAGAAGTGAGGAAAATGTTTATTTCATAACAGTTTTTTTTTCGTGCACAAATATAATCTCATGCGGCGTATACAAATGATTGATTCAGTTTTCCACTTTATTGTTTTCTTACTTTAGATAATCATCGCGTGATAACAAGGAACACATTCGAGCAATTCACTCTCTCTCATAATTGAGATAGCACGGAAATTGGACTATAATATCTACATCACAAAGTTGTATAATTATTGTCGCATTTTCGTGTATCAATCGATGTTCTTTTGAGCAGAAAAACTGTTGCGGAGGTATAAATAAAACTTTGCGCCACATCGTTTGTTCGCTAGCGCACGCAACTTCGGCAATCGATTCTGTTCCGGCCGGCCGACGAGAGTTTCCAGAAGTGCGTGAGGTGCGAGATAATCGCGCTAGGTGGTTTCATTTTTGTATACCACGCGAAGGTTGCCTAGTGTGTTATGCACGCCGCTGGTGTAATGTATAGTAATCGATCATAAAAAAAGAAAAGGGAAAAAGAATCTCCGCGCGCGTGCACGTCCGAGATTACTGTGGAAATAAATTTTGCGCGGTCACGCACGCGTGCGGGACAAACGCGAGAATTTTTATTCGAATTAAAACAAATAAGGAAGAAAGAGAAGAAAAAAAAAATGCAGAGCGCGAATGTTTTGCGGCGATTCGCTTGGCGCAGGGTTGCCGTTAAATGCTGCAATTTAATTATTATTATATTATTATATTTCTTGACATTGTGTGTTGTAGGCTCTTATGCTGCGACGAACAACGTGAGCAGCTTTCAAAATCACCCAATAAAAATCATGGAGAACGAAACGACATTGCTGCCGTGTAACGTGGAGAATCAGGGTACGAGTGTGTCGTTGTTAACGATCAGTTATGCGTTCAGTTTCGCGTTCTTTTCGTTTCTTCCCTTTTGTACCGACTAATGATTAACACGTGAAACCGGGGTCATCCGTGACGGGCGGTTTTCATAAAATAATAATTGAGGCCTGGTGGATAAGACATATAAAAGCGTGGCATTCAACGTGTTAATTACTCAGTTTCTCTACATCTCTCTTCTCCATGTGGTTTTCTCATTTTGTCAACTCTATCTATACTTTTTGCATTCTACCTTTGTAAAAAATTGCCTGACACTCTGCCCAAACCGTAATCGCATCACCGTGATAACGCGAGAGTGTCTTTTGAAACATCGTTATTTTTACCTATGCGGGCGTGCAAAATCAGGATAAAGTGGCACGGGTGAGTGAAAAAGAGGGTACAGATATTTCCGCTCACACAGCCACACTAGTATGTTTCATCTCGCTACAAAGCGTCAATGTTTCGTCATGAGTCTTTTGTGTGCGGTGAAGCTTTACTTAGGACGGTATTTATAGTCCGTTCTTATATTTAATTGTGATTGTCTTAAGTAATCTTAAGATGCTACGAACCAATCAGAAAGCTATATTAATATCTTAAGACAGTACTTAGGATAATCTTGGAATAAGAACGGACTATGAATACCGACCTTAATTAAGATAAAACGTTACTATTTACAAATTTGCAAGTTTGTTTTCTTTTCTCGTTCTCTCTTTGCATTATTTTAAACGGGATGGAAAAAGCTCCACCGACGATCCGCTTTCCTCTCGACTTGTCAGTAGATAATAACTATCCCGCGTCGAATGTCGGCCTTAGGATGTAAGTTTTAGGACGATATTTGTCGGAGCGTACGGAAACGGTTGTTATTTCTGTAGACGCGGAAAAGCCCAGGGTGAAGTGGTGGCGAGAGGGGAACCTGCTGGTCGACAGCTACGACCAGAAGCTATCGAACGATAAGGTCACCCTGTATGGCAACGGTAGCCTGCAGATCCGCAACGTGCAACAGGAAGACAGTGGCCAGTATGTGTGTCAGACGATCCGGCCGATTCCCTGGGGATACGTTACGCAAGTACACGAGATCGAAGTGATGTGTGAGTACGCCTCCGTCACGATGTGAACCGAGATAGGCGTTTCTCCCTCTTGCACCGCGTCCCAACAGGGAATCCATCTCTATACATCCCGAGACAAATCGACGCGTCGAAAGGGGATTCTCCGAGAGCCTCGTATTCGCGCATCCAAACCGGACATTCGTCCATCGATCTTCTTTCGGCTCTTATCTAGAATCGCTTCCCCGCTTAGAGTCAGTAAAAAATGCATTTACACGCGACATTTTTTTCGAAATTACTTTTGCGCAAAGACGAAAAATGTTTGGCCGCAAAGTGTTTCATTTTAATGCAAATAAAAACAACTTATTTCGATAAAAACATCTGGAAGTGATATTTTTTCGTGCAAAATTATTCCAAAAAAGGTGAGATATGCAAATGTTTTTTTTTTATCCATTTTGTACCTTTCTCAGAATTCTTATCTGTCGAATGTGGCGAAGGTCTGAATTTTACATAAGTGCAAGACAACGTAAAGCCGGCTGATAATATAACGAGAAATTTATTCATCCGTTTTTTTTTTTCTTTCTAGATCCATCGAGTGTGAAGACAGTGCCAGAGTCCGGCCAGTTGGAAGTCAATTTCGGCGAGACGGTGGACATGCAATGCGTGGCGGAGGGAGTACCGAGCCCCGTCATAACTTGGATGACCAAGGTAATCGATATCCTCCGTCACATTATCGTCCATGCCGATGATATTAAATGATTAGTGCGAAAGAGTAACAACGAGAAGTGTTTTCGGTAAAAAAAAAGAGGAAGAAAGAGAAAAAAACAGAAAAGTAGGAAAAAAGAAAAAAAGTAGCGCAAGCCTCCGTTTCTCGCGCAGCGAAAACGCCTGCCTCGTACAATAAGCCAATTATATTGAAGTGGATCGTGTGTTTTACGAAAGGTAAAGCGCATCGCGTCGTCTTTCTCTTCTTCGCAGGACGAAGTGATCCCGTTGTTGGACGCCAGACCGCAATTGAGATTTCACGCTGACAATCGGAATCTTTCCGGCAAATACACTTGCATTGCCGATAACAAAATCGGCGATCCCGCCATGGCGCACATAGATCTGCGTATTAGATGTGAGTCGATTTGTCAATTCGAACGTATATTCTTAAATACGTAAAAAGAATTTGCGCAAATTCTTCTACGGAACATCCCCTTTAAACTGCTATATACCTTTCGCATTTTATTAAATAATGAAAAATACTTAATAATCTTCTGATTTTTCTGTATACTTTATTTACGCTTTAAAAGAAATTTAGCCAGCAAGTTTTCCGCTCATATCACAATTTTCCTTATATTTCCCGGAGATTTGTAACTTTACTTTTCTTTTTTTCGTGAAATTTTCTTATTTTTTACCTCGGAATTGTTTACCCTTTTTATCTCGAGTTTGTGTCCTTCGCGCTCATCTCACTACAATTTTCTTTGCATGTGAATGTTCGCATTTGTTCATTTATTACAGTTGTAACACAAGTTTCGCAAAATTGCATCGAGTGCACTTATAATTAATCGGCAGTTTAATTACGATCACCCACATCAAAACGATCATGTAAATCGCACTTTATCCTTTCTGCACTGTGCAACAACATAATTAAGAAATTGTTGCAGATTGGTCTCTTTAGTATTCTAATCCAACACACACGAGTGAGTCCATTATGTTCATTGCGCATTCGCAGCGAGTGTTTTGCAGACATTAATCAACCTTCATAACGTTACAATCTAACAATCCGCTCTCGTGGTATCAAAAAGATTTTATATGCGTTTCAAAAACAACTTCAAAGCTACAAAGTACAAAATTGCATGCATCTTTGATTAAACGATTGAATATATAACAATAAATATTTCTTTTCTCACCGTGTCATTTTTTCCCTCTTTACAATTTCATTGTTCTGTCTGAATATTGACGTGGTGAAATCGGTGCAGACAAACCGGAGATCTACGCGGAGAAGCAATGGGTACACGCATATCCGGGAATACGAGTACAGCTAACTTGCAGAGTGATCGCTTGGCCTGAGGCTAAGGTGAGGAACTATCTCTCTCTAAGACTGTCAACACCAAGTGTAATTGCCGCGTGGTTAATTAACAGTTCGAACAGTAATTAACGCAACGGCGATGCACGTGCGCTTCAACGGCGCAGCTTGGACTTTTAATTACTTTCGCAAATGCAGAAGCGGACTTTAGCAGCGGAGACGCCTGCACTGTGGAGTATAAAAGCCGTATTTTAGTGCGCCCTTTTTTTTTAGAGCGCAGCTCTTAAATCCCGCTCAGAATCCTCCGTGAAAAATATACAAGTCGAAATGGGCGAAAGGGATTTATTTTCCCGAGAATAAATAGTTAATTCACCTCTCTTTTGCAAAAGGCCAATGAGAAATTGTATCCGCGTGATTACTCGCGCCGGTTGAATAATCTCGACAGCTTCATTAAACTCCTAAACGACGTGAAATACTTTGAAAGATGAAAAAGGGACCTAAAAAAAGGGACAGGGGCTTCGAATCCCGCATAGGTATATATTGTAAAAATAAATTCACGCTCGCGTTCCGAAAACGGATTACAAAGCTGCGATTAAAAACTTGATCTCTTACGTCATACGGTATCGGAGTGCACGATGCAATCGATCGACGGCTCTCCCTCGAACGTCTAATACAAATACGAAATATTTTCCTGGTGTGTACGAGAAATCGTCTCTCTTCAAGATTTCAACGAGTCCTTCGCTCGGTAACTAAATGAAACCTGCCTCTCCTATCTGCCGAGCAATTTCTCACTGTGATCCCTTAAAGCCAGTCGCACGTGACAAATCGATTCGCTGGGGCACGTGACTTATGATGTTCTTTTTTTTTATTTTCCCGCAAAAAAAAGTACCAAGTGAGCCAGGCAGAGTTATGTTGCCGCAATACTGTCTCTTTATAAAAAAGATTAGATAAGCGTATATTAAGTTAAATTAATGTAGGGATATAAATTACGGAAATTACAACTTGTCCTTACGTCTTATTTCGTTAATTGCCGTTTTTCCAGGTTGAATGGTACCTGAAGAACAAAACATTGACATACACGTCGCGAATAGTGAAGCACAACGTCGGAAGCGATCACAATCTCTTGATAAGAGTAGTGCAATCGAGCGATTACGGTTCCTACCGCTGCAAAGCATCGAATTCCTTAGGAACTACGGAGAAGAACATAGAGCTGTCGGGAATCGCGAATCCGGCGGTATTCAAGAAGGCCGGTCTTCGAGAAGAAGACGGCACGTCCAGAACGTCGTACAATTTTATCTGGCAAGTCGACAGTTACAGTCCCGTCATCGAATATCAGTTCTGGTTTCGTAAATACAAGGTGAGATTTCATGAAAAACAGTTGATTCATCAATCATTAAAAAAGCACAGCCTCCCACGTGTAATGTCGAGAAAATCAACGTAAAGTAAACCAACCATCTGATTTCTCAGAATAAAGAATCTATTTCGTGCGTCGCTCACGTTATGATTTCGATGGTTGCTGTACATGCAAAGGCAATTGTAGAAACACAATTGAACGAAAGGGTAATTTTGGTGCCGTTATTATTAGAATCTTCCACCATATAATATTGTGAATTTTGTACTCTTTTTATTCTTTTTATTCGAATCTTGTAGTTCTTTTTATTTTGATCGGTCCGCGAAAAGACGGCAAAAAAGAAAGCTGAAGAAAAGGTATAAATGCTAACATGTGAAATTACATGAAAATCGAAAGTTAGAAAAAAAGGTGACAAAATGTAGAATTAGAACACATTAACTTCAAATATAATGAAATATTTGATAAAAAATAAATCTTCTGCGACCTGCGCTTGCTTGGCTCTTTAAAAACAGATTTTGGTATTTTATTAATGAAATTTAAATACTCATTTTTAACTGCCACACATTATTTATGCGTGATAATCATATCGTCGTTACAATCCTATTAGATTGAAAAGGGAATTCGAAATTGAGATTGAAACGTTTCGATAACTGTATCGTCGCTTTGTACTGATTGATGAAGCAATTTTTTTTTTTTTTTTGCGCTTTGGTTCTTGTAGTCTTTTTTATGTTAATTTATGTTAATGTATAATAGAGAGGTAATGGCGGCGAATGGCGCAAATTATTTATACCCGGTAACAACGACAACTGGTATATACCCGGCATCAGCTCGGTGCACGTTCGCTCCTTTAATCTGACGGGCCTGGACGCGGCGACCCATTACGAGGCGGTCGTTTTGTCCAGAAATCATTACGGATGGAGCCATCCCTCGGAGATAGTGCGCTTCCACACTGAAGGAGCCCGTAAGTAATAAAGATAAGTCGTTCGCGCATACATTCGCTATATATCGCTGTCCTTCTTATCACAATATACTCAATATCGCAGAGATATATCGCGCTTTATTTTGCACGTTGCAGTTGTCGATTCCAGCGAAAATTTTGAGACAAATGACGGTCAAGAGCAGGACAAATTGCCAGGTAAATATGGCGATTTAATTTGAAATTAATCTTCATCTGGTTAATCGCTAACCATCTTTAAAAATAAGAACCAAAGTAACGAAAGAATTCTTGAGATATAAAATAATAAAAGTTGATAATTTTTTGACGTGTTGTTTGTAAATGAATAGTTTGATGTGTTGTTTGTTTGCTGTAAGTTAACAGTGTGCATGTTGTTTATTTGTGTGAATTAATAGTTTACGTTGCTTGTTTGTTGCTATAGTAATATCCATGACGAAGCCCCATCTCTTGAAAGCGGATGCAAATCGGTCAATGTATAATCAAGCGAGAGCCTTATTGTTGATATTAAATACGTTATGTACCTTAATTATAACATTCAACAATAGATTTTAAGATTATGTAAAGTGCGAAAAAATGTAAAATGAACCATATTAATTTATGCCTAAAGGTACGGACTGTCATTGAACGTGTCGTCCTTATCAGTCGCATCATTCGTTCAGTAAATTCCATTCTTGAAGACGACGCAACCCAAAAAAAATTTGATACAAATTTTTTATATAAACGTTTTGTGATTTTATCTAAAAAATTAGTCGCGCAATTATAGACAATTTATGTAATTTACGATAAACAAAATGGACACCAACAAGACTTGAAATATATCTGTGAACTGAATTCGTTGATAAGCTCTTTTACTGCACAGTTTAGAAGAAAATTCTTTACCATTTAAAGAACCAGTACCGTCAGTTGAATCCAGTTGGCGCGACTTTGCTTTGCGCAGAATCTCATTCCGGTAAACCGCAGTGACCTCCATGACAAGATTGAAGTCTGCATTATCAATTAATATTTTTTTACATATTTTATTTGTCTCACCACACCTTTTGTATCTTCTAATTTTGTGCGAAATACTTGATGAAAAACATGCGAATGTGGGGAATATAATGGATATCGCCGAATCATAATAAAATGAATTTAATTTAAACGTCGTACAGCCTGTGAGAAAAAAAATGTAATAATTCCGTTCTTTTACTGCTTGACTGGTTGTAAATTGTCTTGTATTCTTGTACAATTATCTTATATAATAATAGTATAATATTAATATTATATCAGATAGATTCACATAATGTCCGCGATTATGAAAAAGAGTGCTTATCTCCCGCTGTTTATTCTTTTTTTCTCATTCTTGTTCACTTTTGCTAATAATGCTTCCACTCCCCTGATGACTAACATATGTAGCATAAAATACTTGATAAACGGTCTCGTTTAAAAGTGAAAAATGTGTAAAAACGTGAACCCTCGATGCAACGACAGTATAGAGAATTACTGTTTTTTTTTTCTGTTTTTGGGAAGTTAATTCGCGATGTATCGTATTCCACTTGGCTTTCTTTTTCTTATCTCGTAATAGTAGTTTTGGGATTCGCTGGAATACTCCTAATTTCTGTCGGTGGCTCGAAGTTTCTCCTCGACAGCCTCCTCGGAAGCCTCCGACAGATCTGTCGCCTGTATGTACTTTTGTACACCGACCAACGACTTTTTCAGAGCATCGAAGGAACTCGAGTACAACATCTTCTTCTTGACCTTGGCCGTGTCAGGACACCACGACATCAGGAATAATTTTTGTTTCTTGGATGCCTGTAAAAAAAAAAAAAAGAACAGTAATGATGATACATCCAAGACTTTCTGTTGGGAGAAGGCTTTCGTTGCACTTGAAATATGTATATCACAGAGAATACTATTAATAATTACCTCGGAAGTACCCTGACACTGATGAGTATACTCAAAGTCGAACAGACCATAACGGCACTCCCCGCTACCGCCTTTTTGCAGATCTTCGAGGAAGGCGTCGTAAGCCGCATCACGAGGTCCGATGACTTCCACATCTATCTGTCTCTCGTCTTTAATGTAGAAGATCACATACCGGTGCTTTTTGTCTTTCTTTATCTCCTCGTACGTTGTCTTACAAACGTCTGCGACCGTCACGCCAGATGCCTAATGAAACATCGATAGATATCATTTATTATGGATAATGAGAAAGAAGCGAGATATGAGTTCGCGATGACTCAGCTGATGCTTGTCGGTGTTTTCTAGAAATACCAAGTGACATATCGATGCAGTTATCGTCGTATATATATTTCAAGATATTTTCTTTTCAATTTACAAAATATTTTTTAAATCTCGACATTTTATCTCGTCCAAGTTTCATTTTACTTTATTAAAAAGACTAAATATGTACAGAACCGTGAATTCATTTTTCTCGGTATATCCATGCTGTGATGAAAAAAAAATGGTGCGAATTTCTGCTGAGTGACTATCGCGTTCTGCCACGGCTAAGTTAATTGATACAGATATTGCGACATCTCGCGTCAATTTGATACGTCGAGATTTGGCAATCGGCACGCCGTGTTTGCCGTGTCAATTGAGGGGCCCCCGTTTGAACTTATTTCGCGGACAAAATTATATGGACTACGCTACCGAAATAAATTCTTCCCACGCGCGAATCCCGAGCTAAAAGAGATCTGACGATCCACTTCTAAAGTTATCCCCTGATTCGCGAGCACGTGCCACGCGATACGAGCTTTCGACTCCGTTCGTCTCCGCGCCGTGGAAATTAGCGAAATACAACTAATGGATGTTTTTGTAGCCGGATACAAACGGAGCGAATACCTACAATTAAAAATGGCGAAAATACTTGCGAAATTTTCTCGAGTCTAAAAATTTAAAAATTTTCAATATTATCCTTTTTAAAAAAATCCAATGTTCTACATTATTGCGAATCATTTTCCCAACTTCTGGCACATGCATGAAGGTAAAATTGGCACTCGAAGAGTAAACAAGTGGCACTCAAACTGCCACGTCACGCGTACACGGATAACGCCTGTATTTTCTTGAGAATTATAACATTCGCGTGTATGATATTATTTCCAACTTCAAAATAAGATACTTAATTATATTCGAGACGATAGTCAAACCGTTGAGCCGTAATCCGCAACGACAGTGCAGGCATCGGTTCGGATTTCACAAAAGCGAACGAATAAAGATTCGCAATGTAGATTTATGATCGACAATTCCGGCGAGAGAAGGATGCTCAAATATGGATGCGCTCAATAGCCGATACTAACACCAACGTATCGCCCTGACTGTTCTACATGACTGAAGGACTGCGGGTCGGATGAGAATCGGGGTGCGAAGGGGTCCTGCGAGAAGTGCGACGGTTGGGGGAGCGGCCGGCAAACGCCGAGGATGCAACTTCTGGGTCGATATCCTGACGGGGCGGCGGCGGCGACAAGGGACACCGGTTAAAGGGATGATAGCGGAGAGTACTGCTCCCTCTTCTGGGGCGTGTTGTAGGCCTTCTCGAGCTCAAATCGCGCACACAAGGTCAAGCGAAAAATGATTCATCGGGCTCAGCTAACTTCGTGTAACATTCCGAGCGATAAATCAACTCGTTCTAACTACATTTTGTATAATTGTAGTTTCTACATTTGAAATAACAAATATTTAGCGTATTTCAGCTTACGCGTAAACAAGTGCGAATAAGAGAAAAGAAACAAAATTATAATTGATTATTATCGATTTAAGGAATATTTGTCGCACGCAGCTTTTATTTTACATCTCTTATCGATGAAATTCGACCGCGGGGAAACGTCACTATAAATCTGTCGCGCGATTTTTAAACGCGGCGTTAAAACCGTCGTAATGGCGAAAGGTTAATCAACTGGCGGTTCGCCGCGTTCGCGTAAGAGACGTCAGTGAACTTCGAGAGTCGCTGGCCCGCAAGAAAATAACCGACCTCCTTACAGGCTCATTGAATTTTTCCCTCTCTTCTCGCGCTACCGGCACACCGGCGCTGCAGCGTGCACTGTTCCTCTCTCTAGTTCACTGTCATCCACCAAGTGCCGGCAGAAGCGAAAGAATATCAGAGGAGAGAAAGGGAACAATTTCGCAATCAGAGTCAACTCTCAGAAGACAGATATGAATATATTCAATAAAAAACGATGAAAAATTGACGAGAAAAAATGTTGAAAATTGCACACCTAGAAATATATATTTTTCACAAGAATCTCACTAAGTTTCAAGACGCGATTCTTCGCGTTCCATTGTGAAGTTTGTTATTATCGAGTTATCTTAACATGAAGTATGCGTTTTGTCGCGAGGTTTCCAGCTGAAACAAGTACCCGATGTTTCCGCGACGAGTCGTATTTGGACAGTGAAGTTTTGCTCGGAGTTGAGATACCATCACACCACTGTATAAACTATTTCACGGCGGTAAGGTCGACGGCGAAAAGGTAGTGCCGTAGTCGCGAAAGAGTTAAGGTCGTGTTTGATCGCGCGGATGGGAAACAACGCGGCAGCAATGCGCCGCATGATAGCGCGCGACTCTCCGCTCTGAGTCGTACTCTTATTTATATCCACGCGAGCCGCAAGTGGTTTTGATAAAGGAAACACAATCGTCGTTGAACAACGCAATTGCAATTTTTCGCGATAAACTACTTAGACGTCTCACTTATCGCACATTCATTTATTTTTGTTTTGCAATTTTGCGTAAGCGCTCTCTCTCTCTCTCTCTCTCTCTCTCTCTCTCTCTCTCTCTCTCTTCCCATCGCATCAGTCACGCTTACCGGAGTCGTGTCGTCAGTGGTTTGAATTTTGCAGGGTGACATTCGAGAAAGTGTCAATATGTCAAAAGAAGCTGATAAAAGAACAACTAACTACAACATAAAATTATAATATTCGGTTAAACATTATTTTTGCGACAAACTTTGAATATTGTTAAAAATAAAATCAAACTTTTTAATAATAAAATAAAACATGTTCTTTCAATTATCGTATAATATTTGTTATTCTTTAAAAGTAAAACTCTTGCAAATTATTATCTCTATTATATCCATCATAAAAAAATCGAAAGGTAAATTAAATTAATAGAGAGAAATTAATACATGATTCTTCCTTCGCACACAAATTTGTTAATCGAGAGATACTGAAAATCTTTGTTTCTTCGATTCTGGATGTTTATTTATAAGTTAGTATTTTACAAATCGTAAGGGTTAATCGATATATGGCAAAATCGGTTTGAAACTCGATTCGCTTTATGCACTTGTGAGATTTTTCATAAATTGTGACGCGTTTCAAGCTAATTATAATAACATGCACCGCATATGCTTGATGTATTCGATGCGATGGTGTGATAATAGAAATCGATTAACAGCTCGAAAGCTTTCTCGATTATCTTAACATAAATTTTGACACATTTTTTATGGCAATCAAAATAATACAAAACACTTTTCATGTATTTATCCGATTTTCATTGATCAGAAATTGACTTTTCCAACTATTCTTTCTTTTTTTCCTCAAATGTCTGAACATGTGCTTATTTGGAATTAAAAAGTGCAATTAAAAAGAATAGGTTTACTGTCTTGTTAACAACGGTAATCTACAGCATGTCTCATCGCAAATTACTAATAGATCGCAATACGCTTCAGCGAATCGAGATAATGCGTGAGCTCGTTGACGATTTCTCTCTCTCTCTCTCTCTCTCTCTCCTCCCCTCGCTCTCTCTCTCTCTCAGTGGCACGGAACGAGTGAATATTCGAATAGAAATAGACAGCGACAACATGACACGCGCGACTTGAAACACCGACCGAAATAAATACGTGATGCTTCCTTCTCACACGAATTTATTAATCAACAGAGTCCCAAAGTCTTGTTTCTTCAATCCTGGAATTTTATTTATTATTAGTGTTATTCGATATTTCACAAATCGTGATGTGCCTCGAGCTTACACGAAATTTTAGTGTACGTGTTATATTTATATATTTTATGTGTTATAAAATTTTTTAAACATTCTTTAAATGCACATACGAAACAAATTTCAATAAATCTGCCCGAAAAACTGAAGAAAATCGCTTTTGAATACGTCTCAGGATAAAAATAATACACCATGACACCCCTCCTCCCCCCCCACTCCTATCTAAGTGGAGCTTGATAGTAGGCGATATCTTCGATACAACGAAGCCGGGCGTGCCGCGTGCGAGCAGTCAACTTTTTTTTTTTAACGACAGATAGTAGACCGGCCGATAAACATATTGTCGCTGTCTATTCTACTGGATTTGTACAGATGCACAGCATCAACAATATTATGATTGTACGATGAATCAAGGACGGAGCTGCCGAGGACGATTCTTTACTCGAACAACATATCGCGATATATTTTTGGAATGTCCTGAAGCAACTTCAACAAGTGTAGAGGTGTTTTCGATGCAGCATCGAAATAAATTCTGTCACTAGTGACTTTCTCTTTTCAAGACAGAGTTAAGCAGAACGAAAATTGTAATGTTAATTAGTTACGAAACGAATCACGATTAAGGCGCGAGTCGTGTATCTCTTCTTGGCAACACACTGAAAAGTTAAACGGAAAGTCGTACCGGTTACAATCGGATGCACCGCTCGGAAAGGCGAAAGAGATAGGAATCGAGAGAGAAGGAGAGCGAGAAAGCATGAGACAAAGAGCAAGAGAAAACGCAATCGCACCCAGCACAAAAGCACGATCTCACATCGGTGCACGGTGACGCGCGATTTTAGACGATCGGTCAATCGGCTTGCCAGAGCGGAGATGAATCATACGCTTCCTGGAAGTAACGGCGAGACTGCGCGCATTATCGCAAGTATCGCCGCCAAGGAATTTGCACTCGAAGGGGGGCAAACATGTACGCAAATGAAAAAGACGAGGAATCGAGTATAACGACCGGTCGAGGAGCAAAGATCGTTGCTCATCATCGTCGTCAAACGAGAAACGCAACACGACGATGCCGAATTCCTCTTCCGGTCTCGCGAGGAAAGGAGGCGTATCTCCGTCGTGCCGGGGCCTGCACAGGCAGAAATGGCGACCGGCGCGTCTGCTGGCGGCCATAACCACAAAAAAGTACCGTCGTCGAGATGCCGGGCGGCCTCGCCCGTTGCGCACGGAGCGCGCCGCCGTCACCGTCGCGCGTTTAGAGACGTCGCCGGGCGGCTGATACGCGGATACGTCGCGCAATACATTTTCGCATTTGCCGGATATTTACCATTTTCCGTAGGTAGCCGTGTAGCCGGTGGGCAGAGTCACGTGAATGAGCACTTTAACCGACACTTTACCGGAGTATCTCGGCCGTGATGGAACTGGATAGCGGCGTAGTGTCCAGTCGAAGGGGTCGCGCGGCTGGCTTACGGGCGAAACGGGAAGGGAGGCTCCTCTCTCACGACCAGCCGGCTCTCTCTTAACACTCCGTCCCTCTCTCTCGCTCCCCGTGAATCCTGTATCCCTACGCCTGCGCGCGCAGCGCCATCGCGATCGGCCGCGCTGATTGGCCCGCGTGCCGGCCCCTCATCCTATGCACGCGTCATCGAAAAATTCGCGGTTGCGCGCCGACTGTACATTACGTTACAATAAACGCTCGCGAAGACAGAAAATTGCACAACTTTGCAAATGCCTTCGGCATTCACGAGAGACGCTGGCCACCAAGACAGCGAGTGCGATGAATGGATAAATGGAGAGGCGGGCAGACAGGTGGACACGTCGCGTACTACGCACATGTTCACGAGGCATTGCGCGACGCGACCATACAATGCGTGGCGGTATACATCGATATGATATCGATAAGCGGATCGCACGATATTAGATGATAAGGAACAATTGACTGCCGGCGCTCTCGAGCCAGTCTTCCCATATACGTACGCAAAATCGATTTACAGACACGCGTTTCGAGCGGAATTAGTCATTGACGCGGGACATGCAGTCGCGTGGCCCAATCGCCGCCAGGGACGTGGGGAAATTACCTTATATGGGCAGCCAGCGTGCGAACGATCTGTCGGGGCGCACACATGTCGCGACTGCGCGCCGTGAATCTTCACATTTTGAAATGCGCGACTGCGTCGCGTTCGAGTGCACCGCTCAGTCGATAAAATAGAATGCATCAAGAACGTATTGAAATTTTTGGCACCAATCGCGCTGATAAAAAAATTTAATACATTTTTACATTTGAACCTTATTCGGATAAATTACACACACAAGTAAAAAGATGATAGGAAATACTGATTAGACTGAAACATTTGGTACAAAAGCATCGAATAATAAAAAAGTATAACAACTTAATGTACAATCTTGAATATAACATGGTATGCCCATCTTTTGGATTTAACATATCTAATAGAATAAGCGAAGAATGCGAGTATACGTACGCAGTTTTGTGTATGTATGTTTTCTTTTTAATACTGTTAGTAATTATACACTTTATAATAAACGCGTTATCTTCGTAGGCAAGAATGACAAATGCAGTTACATGTTCATTATAAAAAAATTAAAAATTAATGTTTTCTAAATAAACACTCTTTACAATTTGCAGTAAATATAATCGTCAGTAGTAATGATTTATACATGCTTTTAATTTGTTGTTTAATATATTGTAGCGATAAAACCTATTACAATATGATAGAAGAGGAAACACATGATAGAATATATAATAATGAAATCCACGTTAGATATATTACAATAATAACGTATCATCGAATAAAAAGCTATTGCTACATTAGAAATATCAAGTCTTACATGTATTTCGATATATCTAAAAAAAAATATATTTAATATATAAGAGAGCTTAATTTTTTTGTAATCTTACTCATTCCTCGTTTTTGAGTATTACAAATAGTGTTATGTTTACTCTACGTTAATGTTCCGGCGCCCTAATCTCTACGTAAATATTTCATACAAATAATATATTACAGAAATACATTGATTGCTCTCTACAATTATAATGCACTCAGAATTCTTTTCACGATTACGATCTCTTTGAAACAATTTTTCAATAAAAAACATAGCAATCAAACGATGAAAAGAAAGATGTTCCTAAAATACTACATGTACATCTATCTTAAAACAAAAATATATTTCTAAATACATGTATATACAATTTCAACAGTACAAAACAAAAAATCTATGGATAATGAAAGTATCTTGTTGCAATAAAGTACACAATTTTCATTTTTCACGTAGATATTTTCTACATATCAAAATCATAAATAGAAATTACAAACTCATAATGTATTGTATCGTTTTTAAATTCGTAAAAAAATAATCTAATCAAATGAATGATACATATTAGCCTATTTTATTATATTAGTTAATATCAGCTAGTTTCTTTTAACTTAGATGACATAATTAATATTGATAAAAAAAATTCCTAACAATTTCATTGTCCTATATAATAATATTACAATGTTAATATTTAAGACTTCAAATTATAAAAAATCATAATTTGACAATATTCAAATATTTATGTACAATTTCGTTTTGCAATAGAAAATATTGAAATGATATTGGCAGTATAAATTGCGAAACATGTTAAAAAATAATAACGTACTGTACATCAGTGAACTATATCAGCAGTGGAATATACATATAGACTATGTGCAATTTAGAAATATAAACTAATTGATATCGATATAGCGTTAGTATCTATGTTAACTACATGTATCCCATTTTCTGACAAAGTGGCTTTTCACTGAAATTTTTTTCTATCATATACAACATAAAATCGCCATCTGTGTCATTGTACTATAATTGGAATCGTTTTTCATACAAATGATATTTCTATTTATAAGAAGTTTAATTATTTGGCAAATGTGATTTTGTCATTATAGGTACAAATACATCTTTCTTCCTCCTTATGGTTTCTTATTCATGTATAAAATACATGAACGTGTTATAGCATTGGAAGATGTAAAACAAAGCGTTGTATTCTTCTCGATATCCATAAAACATCTCGTCCGTTAAGTACCGTAACGCTCAAAGCTTCAATCATTGTTTGTGATATAATTGTTTCTCGTAACATAGTTCGTAATATATTCACTGGCAATTTTATGCAATAGGAACCGCTTGGTCGTAATTGGAACCATATTTAATATGTTGAGTGTGATTTATGAACGGATGCTGGTAGCACCTATTGATACTCTATGGATGGAAAACTGTGATACCAAGTCTAAACTTCTAATTATAAATCTCTAAAAACCACCAGGCATCTGTGTATTTCGTTAACGTTCCTTTATTTATTACGTAATCACAGTACAGCTATTCAGCGCATAAAATGAGCAAACCATCATCAGCACTCAACATATTAAACAGATGGAGTCGTTAGTAATAATATAATGCTACAAATGTTATAAATAAACTTCTCAGTCAATCAGTACAACTCTATCAATCGGAACATTCAGTAAACGAGGGGATATCGTTAATTATTACAAGACTACCTCGGCAACTTAACCTTATCATGTCTTTACGTTGTCTAAGACATATGAACTGTTAGATAAGACCGCGTTTCTTTTTGTAATCTTCTAGATTTAACGATCGGCGAGGTCCTGTGTCTTTGATGTTGTTAATAGGCTTTGGTAGGACACTAACAGGATTATCTAAAAATAAAATGCACAGTTATATAAATATATACTCTGTGCAGTACCTTTGTATAAATATTGATTTCTTTTTGTAGACTAATTTTCAGATTTCAGAAAGTTTATAATTATGATATTTGTCGCGCAACTTACTTGGAATAGGAACTTCCAAATCGATTGTTATATCGAAATCATGCGCGTTGAACAGGTCTTGCGTACTTTGCTTTTTCTTAGACTCCTGTCCATTTTCCTTATCAATAGCAGTTGATACAGAATCGCCAGCTGGATGAGAATTCAACTTATCGTTTACCGTGACTGTTGTCACTATCTCGGGTTCATCATCTGGCTTATAAACCATCCTGGGTTTAGTGCTTCGTCTAGTGAACGGATCGTCGATCTTCTTGCCTTTGTTAGCCTTCAATTCTTCCTGTTATAATTATTTCAATTAATGAATTGACATTAATTCAAAACAAACAATATGTCCTAACAATTACCATTATAGCCTTTTCAGCCTCTTCCACATTCTTTTTTCTGTTGCGATCATTTATATACGATATACTGGAAATGGTTGCTGTGCGCATTTTATCTAATTCGGATGCACGTTCCTCCAGTTCACTCAATTCTTGATTAAGACGACTAGCAGTCTCGTCATCTCCTCTGCAGTTAGCTGCGTCGCGTTCCCTCATAAGTTGGGCTTTCTTCATCGCATAATTATAGGGAGTTTGCTTGAATCTCTCTTTCTCTCGGACTATCTTTTCTATGTCTTCCTCTTTAAATTCATACACCAACGCCTCTTTAATATCCTTTAACTTCTGTTCTACTTCGTCGAACGTAGGCATGGAAATTCCTTGCAGCGCGCACGTCTCTTTCCACTTAAAGAATTCAGAGTCTGTAAATTCCTGATTCGAAACAAACTCCAACCTGAATACACGTTCCTGTGCGCCGTGACGCAATTTTAGTCCCTTATTCGTTCTCGTGCCGCCAAGCTGATAAATCTTTCCCGTCTCGCATACACCGCTTATCTCAGCTACTCTATAAACGGGTTTACCATTATTATTGCCGATTCCGATTCTAACAAAGCAGCCTTGCACTACTCTATCAAAGAAAGGCAAATGAACGAATCTCTCCATCTTGTGGCGGGACAGTCGGATTTTGTTTAGGTCTTCCTTCGTACTGATGTATACAGGTTTTTTCGGCTTAACTTTACTATTAGTAACCGATCTGAAATATTATTAAACATAAGTAAAATTAATCGAGAAAAAGAGATCAAAGATTTCACCTGCAAAAAGCAAAAGATCAACTGACTTTTTATCATTATCGGAATCTGAATCGCGGCTCTCGCTCGAAGACGATCTGCGTTGAGACGCCGGTTTAGTCACTTCTTCTTCTTCTGCGCTGTCTGATGAGCCGCTATCATCTGAATATATATCGGACGCTTTAAGTTTTGTCTTATTTCCGCTGCCTTTATGATCATCGTCCAATTCTTCTTCCTCCATAACCTTCGATTGTTGTTGTTGCTGCTCTATCCTCTGTTTCTCTTTTTCCTCTAATTAAAAGCGGCATTTAAAAAGCATCAAGTGTATATAGGAAATTTTAATCTACAGATAATGTTCTTACCTCGTTCTTTCTTTTCTTCACGTCTGGCTTTAAGCAATGACATTGCATGGAACTTTTTGTCTTGCTTTTCTTCAATCGTCTTTTTACGATCCTTACTTCTCTCTTTAGGATCTGGCGCTCTATCCACTTTCTGTTTCTCTTCAATGCCTTTTTCTTTCTTTTTCGATTCCTTTTGTTTCTTTAATTCCTGTTTCTTGGCCATCCTCAGTTTCTTCTCAATTTCAAATCTTGTCTTCATAATTTCACGTTGTTCAATCCGCTTAAAAATTTCCTGTTCACGCTCTTTCTCAGTCATTTGAGCAAGTCTAGCTTGATCCTCAGCATCTCCCATGAGTTTATCATCGTAACCATCATTGAATTCTTCTTGACTGGAGTCGGAAACACTTGCATCAGAATCAGATACTTCACCTATTACAAATGTATAATTATTAATCATTATCACAATATTAGAAAGATTTATAAGAACCATATACATTTAAACTGCAAAACATTTATAAAGTATATTTAATTTTTAAATACCTTCTTCTGGCTCTGAATGTTGTTTAGCTGGTTCCTTTTCACTGGCACTATCCTCTGTGCTAGATTTTGTCATCTTTCGTTTGCTTCTTTTCGCTGACACTTTCTTTTTCTTTGTTTTTCCAGTCTTATTGGCCCAGTTGTTTTCAGATTCTGAGTCTGTGTTTGAGTCATGTTTAGCTTCTTTCTTAATGGATCCATTATCTTCGTTTGATTGAGAATCATCTTGGGAAATTCCTTTTTTTTTCTTTGCCAGTGATAATAAATCCTGATAAAGTATAGATAAAAAAATATATAATCAGTTTTGAATTACCATAATAAAATTGCTAAAGAAATTCCAATGGCAGCTGTGTTAAGGAAAAGTTTCAAAAAATTGTTTTAGAATATGATAAATCCATTTGTCTAACAAATAAACGTTATTTACGATAAGAACTAAAAGTGCATTAATTTATTAGGTATTGCCATAGATTATGAAAAGTTACTTCAAACACTTAAACATACTTCGAAGTTTGTCGTGCATCAAAGCCCAATCTACAATGAGTTTTTTAATTTTTGTTTTCTGCCTTTTTGCCTTTATGTAAAGGCATATTTTTCTTCAGAAATTTTGAAAGGAGAAATTATAAATTACAGTGTTTCTTGACTCCATGCGACAAACACGCAAAAAGCAAAAATACGATAGGCAAGGAGTAAGAAACAATACGCAAGAAGCACCTTATAGTTCAGGCCTAAAAATCTGCGAATGTTAAAGAACCGCGAAAATGAATGACTATAGGTTTTTTATGCTGGAAAGGTTAGGCTATTTACATTATCCAAGTCTGAGCCGCTTTCCGATGCGCTCCCGCTACTGTCGGAATCTATGAGTGTCTGATTCTTCCTCTTCGGCATCCTGGCAGAGTATATCTCTCGATGAGGAATGTGAATAGCGCACAGCCCCGCGACAAAATTTCACCGGACGTCATACGAGAGACACAAACACGAATAATTGACCACCAACAGAAAATTAGAAACTACATGAACTACGATCACAACCATCAACGAACCGTTTACGTAGTAATCTCTGATCATAGCTATTCCCGCGCATGCGCATACTTTAAGGCATATTCATACAATCCGCACAAAGATAAGGCCATCGAATATTTAATATAAAATAGAAATTAAATATTTCAAACTGTTTGACAAATTTTGTTTGCAGAAAAATCGATGCTTGGGTTTATGCAATCGGCTTACTTTATAAATTTGTAAAAAAGTAATCAATATTTATTTCTATTCCTATTATTTTCTCCATTGTGAACTAAACTTTTTCTATTGTAAATACTTTCTTTTGTTATTTCTTTCTTCCATGATTTTGCTGGATATTGATGTAGTGTCAATTTTTATTATACATTATATAAGAATTTATATACATTGGACGAGACTATAAAAAAATTATTTTATTCAGTAAACTTTATACATACTGGAATGAGCACCGAGTAGAGATTTGCCTGGCTCCGAGCCGAGAGAGTAACAAGTAATGTTTATATTCTGTCTCGTACGTTTATCTAAATGGAAAAATAATAATAATCTTCATAGCAGCACTAAAATATAAGTATACTGGAAGAGGCACTGACATAAACAACCCGTGGATGGAAAACGTGGTTGAGATAGATAAAGTTTCGAGGCAAGCTGTCTCACTTTATCCGTCGCTGCGCCTGCGCAGAACGCAGCAAAACTTTTGGACTTGACATTAGGTTTGTTCTTTATTGCTGCACTGAGTTCACACTGCACTGAACTGAATTGAAATAGTGCAAGCGGGGACAAGTTAGTAGGTCTGTTATTTGGTAGTTTTCCACCAAGAGACACAAGCGACACAAAAGTATTATTCTCTCTGTTGCTCATTGAATATCGAACAAAGACAGAGTAATGCTTGTGTCGATTTGTGTCAACTTGTGTCCTTTGCTGGAAAACATACTTTATAGCTGAACTGGCTGCACTAGTTCAGAGTTTATCTTTCTCCTTCCAATGTAAAGGGAAAAAGATAAACTCTGAACTAGTGCAGCCAGTTTAGCTATAAAGAACAGACCTAGTGTAAGTAAGTATAAAGAACGTTTTAGTGCAGTAATCAACATGACGCACCGCGTAATTATTAAATGAATTATTAAAGTGCCGTCACATACAGCCCGTCACATACAGTAATCCGTAATCCGCACCTGAAGTCCGCAAAAGTTACTAGGTATTTCGTCCGTAACGTTACGTGTGTTTTTATCTCTTTGTGTCCCATGGAGCCGTAAATACAGACATAACGGTAGTACTATTTCTTATTTAACAGATTATAATGGTTTATTTGTATTTTATTCAAAAAAAAAAAAAACTACAGAATATATTATGATTTTAACAAAAGTTTTAATTAAATCGTCAAATTTAGTTAACTAAATAAAATTAGAAAAAGCATTACTAGCAGAGAGAAACCTGAGAGGGGCCACGCTGCCGTTTTTCGTACGACGCTTTTACTAGGCCGTACACTAGCGGCGCGTACATCCATTTTACAGCCTGCCTAGAACTACATGGCCACATCCATTTTCCGAGATGGTAAAAAAGCCCTGGTTGGTTCATGTCCGTGTTACATCCATTTTCCGGAATGGTAAAAAAGAAATGCGAACTCGAGCTCCGTGCAACAAACAACTGCAAACAACGTGAAAGGCAGGGCCCCCACCATACGAGCACCACACAAGCGAGAACGTCACGCGTCCGTGTGTATTCGGCCGTTCAGTCGACACAGCGTACGATAAATGTTAAGAACCAAGCGTTTCTAATCGAGTAAGGCAAGTCGCGCTAGAATATTAAACATTCAAGACCTGCTTTTTGCAACTTTTTTCCGCATTTCCGCTTTTCTTTCTAACTGTGCACAATCAAATAAATGATTAGATAATGTTTTTCTTGCTAAAAAATATTATTTTATATTTATTAAAAATAATCGCATATGTTAAATTAATAACTCTAGAAAGAAATACTGAATACTCGTAATTGTCAATAGAAAAATAAAAAATAATTTTACAATTTTGCAATAAAATGCAAGTTTGACATATACGAATATTATAAATAAATATAAAATAATATTATTTGGTCGAAAATATTATTTAATAATTTAATCGATTACTGTTAGAAACTAATGTGTAAAAACGGTAAAAAAGTTGTAAGAAGCAATTTTCAAATACGATACCTTCAATATTCTAGCGACTCGTCTTACTTGGCATTTACCTCTATCAACTAAAAATAGAAAGATTTACGAATAATTAATTAGTAATAACTAATAGTGGTCTTCCACGCTATCCATGAGGTGCCACTAATAGCGCGCTAAATTTTTTAAAAGTGGATCTTTGCCTGTAGCCCTATTATATCACATTTTATTATATTCTATGTTTACAAAAAAGAGATATATAAGATAGATACAAGGTGTAAGGATGAAAGAAAGTCTTATGAACGTGGCTCCGGAAATGCTTCCTTTCCAAGTTATAAACGCTTTTTAATAAAATTTCTGTTAACGTAGAACGCATGTTAAAAATAATTCTGAATATTGTATTAACAATTGAGGGCCCGGATCAAAGAACTCGTCCAGCGCTCGAAATCCTGTAAAAGTATTGTCTCAGAGCATGAAAATTTTGAAAGTCGCAAAATTTTTTTTTTTTTTAAATAAGCTTATAGAGAATGACAAAACGGAACTTTTTCTATTTGCCGTTTTTTTGTTTAATGCTTATTTTTAATAATAAAAATAAAAAACTGAAAAATTTTTATCCCCAAATTCAATAAGATTTTAAGATATAAATCGTCGTAATTTGGCCAAATTTTGTTGAAATTGTTTGAAATTTGGTATACGCATGCAATATAGTTTAGCAATGCCTACAAAACAATAAAGAAGCTGAAAATCGCCTATTGTTTAATAATAATTAATTGCAAATTGAGGCCAGTCGGTACCACGTTTTTTTAGCTTCGCCGACAAAAAGTATCGAGGGAACTTGAAATTTGAAACAACCTCCAGTGAAACATTTGTTCATCACTATAGAAAGAAGGTTTCTGGAAATTTTCAGATCGATTCATTGAAAATTCGCAGAAATATGCATTTATAAGAAAACACGTGACGCCGCCAATGACAGCTCCGTGAGCGCTGAGCACCATCAGGCAGCGTACTCACCATTCGGCTTTCCAGGACTCCATTTTACGATGATTTTATTTTATTATACACATAATAATATAATGTGGAGAAGAATATAAAAATGAGTAAGTCATTTTATTTATAAACATTTATGTATTTTATGTTTACATACAAAATATATTTTTTTTTTCATATATATCCTTCAATATATTATTTGTTACAGTATTTTAAAAATAAATTAAATAGAACTATACACTGCGAAAACAAAATAGTTACAATTACCATAATTACACTATAATTTATAGTGTGTAAAAGAAACAACCACATTTTTATAATTATTTCAACCATACGGATTATAGCTGATTCAATCATATTTTTATAGTTAATTCAACCATAATGGATTATGGTTGGGCCAACCATAATTTTATAGTTGAATAATTGGTATAATGAAAACAAATTGGTATAAAGAAAACACATTGGTTTTCAAAAAAAGTATGCAGTTGCATGTCGCAAATTACATATTTTTTCTTGAAAGCAACTATGTGTTTTCTTTATACCAATTGATTCGTCTCATTATTTTGTGCATAAAAGTATTAAGGTAAGATTTCCGAAAACTGAATGTTTTACAAGATATTTTGTATTTTATGTCAAAATGCTGTAACTTTCAAGCCTCATAACTCGAAAAGTACTTAATAAAAAATAACTTCATTATAGTGTTTTGAAAAGCTCTTGATACCAGCTATTAGATTTTGGAATCAAAAATAGGGGTTTCTATTTAAAAAATTTGATTTGACCTTGAAATGACCTTGAAGGTCACGGGCAAGGCCAAATCTAAGGTCACCATCGGATTGCCCGAAAAAAATCCTACAACTTTTGTCGAGGTCATTTTCCTCTGTGATGCGTATTTTTCAAATTATCCAGCCGTCCCGGAACTTTTGACACACGCTGTATATTATTACACTTGATAATTTTACGATTATCGTTATATGTGAATGTTATCGACAAAATGTTGTGTAATCAAATCATCTATACTGTTCATATCTTTGTGTCTTACTAAGAAACATTTTTTACATAATATGCTATTCCCCACACAGCACAATGCTCCGATAAAGCACTCAGGGAGTTTATTTTGCTGAGCTCCGGGGGAGCTTACAAAATTCGACAAAATAAGCTCCCCGGAAGTTTATATCCTTAAGCTTCCTGGGAGTAAGCACCTAGGGAGCTCATTTTGCTGAGCTCCGGAAGAGCTTATAAAATTCGATAAAATAAACTCTTAGGCAGCTTATTTTGTTGAGCTGGAATACCTGTAAGATTTTTATAGAATAAAAATTTTGTTTCAATTTGACTATTTAACTTTATTCAGCATTTTTTGACATATTGAATTGTATAATATGCAATCCAATGTGTTAAATATTGCGCCGCTGGAATTAATTGTATGCGTTGCGCATACGCGAAAGAAGACGTCCTGTCTAGTAACACTGCTCGCCGCCGCCATTTCGCAATCCCACGAGCCGCAAGCACGTGTTAGATATTCGATAATTCATCATAATTTATTTCCAAATTATATATTTACCTGTGTGTGAAATCTGCGTGAGGCAAGACGTGCAAGAGGTACAAGGATTTTGGCAGGGATTTTCAAAAGGTGAGTACTATAACTATAATATTTTCATCATTTGTTAGTTTTTTAAGGTTAGAGAGCTTTATATATTGCAAAAAGATGAAAGATATCGGTGCAAGGTCTCTTTATGCAATAATTGATGTATTGAAATATATTTTTTTCAAAGCAACATTGTAGCATTAAAGCAATGGACGAACGTAAACCTTTTTTACAATTGTCTGAGAGACAGCAACGTAGACGACTTGCAGCCGTAGTTGTACATGTTAATAATGCTGCTTCGGTATCTGAGGTTGACGTTACAAATAATGACATAAATGTTGAAAGCCGTAGTGTCGAAAACGAATTAATCGCGGAATCTGAGAATGAGAGTATTGGAGAAACATGTACAAGTTGTTCTTCACAAGAAAGAATGGATGAGATAGAAGATAATATAGATATAGACGACAATATTAATATGGATGTAGATGAGGAAGATGTTATTGGTAACGAAGAATGTTTGGCCGCAAAACTGTGCGATTGGGCACTTTTATTTGGAATAAGCCATGTGGCTTTATCAGCTTTGCTAATAATATTAAGAATTTATTTACCCATGGAACAATTACCAAAGGATGCACGCACTTTACTGTGTACTCCTAGAAAAACTGTAATACGGAAGGTTGCACGTCTGTGTTGGTGGCCACCAAAAACCGTTAATTTATCAAAAGCAATTGCTAAAGGTATAGCGCATGAAGACCATTGGGACATACATCCTTTTCACAAATTGTGGGGACCATACGGTAAATCGATTTCTATACAATAGTGAAAAAATATGATATAAAATTTGGATTTTTATAACAACTATTTAGGTTGAAATTAATTAATGCATATCGCGTATTATTATCCACTCTTTAAAAATGAGTACAAATAATATACGTTATGTATATTACGAAGCTCAATAAATTCTAATTGTCAATGATATCTATGGGCAATAACAGTAATTAATTAAAGCGTCTCCGCCGAGAAATTTAGCTTAAATGTTTTATTTCATCAATAAGAGTCAAGAAGTTTGCATTATTATTATCAATCGATTTATTTGTTGATTGGCAACAATTAATAAAATAAATAGATAAAATAAATAGATTACCATTATTCGATAGATATAAGATTACCATTATAAGATAAATATAAAAAATCGATGAATTATGTGTAATAAACGTACACTTATCGTACATTTATTGTTGTAAACATTATTAGATATTTTTGGTATATAATTATGTAGAGACATATACTATTGCGAAACAAGCGGAGAAGGATTCCGTAGAGTGGTCGACAGGAGATGAAAACGTTATCACGACACCAAAACCCCTTGGAAAAAGAATAATCACAAAGTCTTGCAAAGTTCTTTCAAATGAAAGTAACGACGAAGAAAGTAGTTCCTCAGGTATCCTTATACCTATGGGCGGAATTTATAGTCCGTTTTTGTTTCAAGATCATTTTAAGTATTGTCTTAAGGTACTAATATGGCTTTCTGATTGGTACAAAGTATTTTAAGATCATACTTAAGACAATCATAAATGTAAGAACAGACTATGAATACCAATAACCCTTAGTTTTGTCCATTTTCTGACATATATAGACTATGTTTACACCGATCATTTGGTACATGTACCAAATACAAAATCTATTTCAACAATTGGTATAAATCGTTTAGGGTAAAATCTACACCAATCAAAGAAACAGATTTAATACTTGGTACACGTACCAAACAATTGGTATAAATTAAGTCATAATCCTTATTACCTAGTTCTTATATTTCTAAACTGTAAAACGCTGAGAAAAAAATTAAAAATTAAGAAATACGTAGATCCAATTGTTATATATAGAAATACTTATTATTAATATTTTATATAATATTAATATCGTAATTGGTAATTACGTAATTAGTTAATGAAATGAACATATTCTTTTTCAAATATTGGTTGACTATAAAGTAATTTATATTTTTTTTCAGATAAGCAAAAACGCTATAAGCAAAAACTGAATACTCTGCCTCCGTCAGGTTATATAAATGATACAAACAAGAAAAAAAGGTTTAAACAATTAGGTAAAATACAAATTTATTTTCCACTTTGCCTTTATGTGCAACTTTTCACATGCATAAGCTTTTCACGTTACATAAATATATCATACAACAAATTATAAGTATATCATACAACAAATTATTTTCAACCACTATTTTTTAATATTACAATTATTACATATTTATCATTATAATCTATTTAAATTCCATAATTATACCTAAATTTAGACATTTTAACAACATTCCTGTATTTGTTTTTATTAACTTTTGAATGGTACTCTTGTACTAATATTACATTCGTATTATTTCAATTAACATACTTTCTGAATTTTGTTTATTTCAATTTAAATCCAAATATTATCGTTTCACTCCCCTTGTATTATTTTGTTGTTATATTTTTATAACTACTTATCATTTGTACTTTTATTATTTTTATACGATTCACGATTCTAACAATTTTTAAATTCAAATAAAAATAATTTTAAGAATCACGCTAAAGTTTGAAAATAAAAATTATATATAAATTTTTCTGAACATAAACATGGTTCAAAAAAGAAACATTGTTAACTAATTAAAATTGCAAAAACAAATCGATTTATTTACCGACGTTTGTAAATAATATGCATATTTTTTTATCACTATGAACATACATGCATGCGTGCGGATACGCGTAAATGTGTCAATGTGATTATAGATGTAGTATAGTGAAAATTCTCTTTTTGCAGATTCAAATAGTAAGTCAAGCGTCAAGGATAACTCCAACGAATCAGGTAGTTTTACTTTTTATTTTAACAAACGTTATTTATTTTTCAATTTTATTAATTAGACATGTTATATGTGTAAATAATAAAAATATTTTTTTAATAGTGACAACTGAAGAATATACAGCAGATACAGATACAGATGATCAGAAAGAAAAAGAACTCTTTGAGGAAACATTATATGATGGAAACACATCATTCAAAGATCGCCGACCGGTTCAAGTGCAGGCAAGCCTGAGCAAAAACAAAGGTATATGTTACTATATAATATTGTGGTAATGTATGTGGCTATCCGGTGTAGCTATTTATGTCTTTTTTGGCAAATTATTGAAATTGCAGTCAGTTGAGAAATGTATAGTTTTGATACTTTGCAGCTTAAGGGGCCTGGATCACTATTATTTATTTATTTTATATACTTTCCTCTGAAATTAGGCATACATTTTTTTTACTATTAGTACTACATATGCTGCATGAAAAGTATTTTTAAGAAGTATACTTTTTTGGTATTAACATTGTGATGTGTATGAAAGAAAATGTGACAAAATTTTAGCTGTTTCGACGGTTGGCGCATACACAGGTCTGACCATAAGATTAATTATGACGTGTGACAATTTATTCTCTTTGTAAAGAAAAGAATTATAAAACATTCAGCCATTTTTTTTAAATTTTGTTTAAAAGTTATAACTAAATATACGTTACAATTTTTTAATAAAATGACAAATTTTAATACAAATTAAAAAAAAAGAGAAAATAAAAAAACGACGTATAAAGAAAAAAAATTAAATTTACCATTAGGGAATTATATCTGTAATTATAGTTAAAATTATTATCTAAAACTATCTAAAACTATAGTACATTGACAATGAAATATGAAGAAAAATGTACGATTACTATTAATACTTGATAATTGCTAATATAATTTCAAATTACCAGTAATTCCGTTATTAATAAAACCGTAATTCAAGATTGTAATTTTAATTATAATTATCTATGGTCCCTTTTTTCCATTATTAGCACATAATTAATGTTTTTTTCTTCTCTGTGTGCTTTTTTCTCAGACTCATTAATTCAGCCCTGGATAAACTGTTATTAACATTTTAAATATATATATTTTTCCCCTTTCAGTGTCATTTAACAATTTGCCTCAGAAAATTATCCAGAAGGAAATAGCCAAGTGTTCCTGCTGTGGTAAGAATATCTGCTTTTCCTCCAATTTTCTACAGCATTTTTGATACATATAATTATACGCTATTTTGGATTACACGCTATTTACAGAATATTGCCGACAGGAGCATAGGGAACGCTTCTTGAAATTGGAAAAGAAAATTAATTACCTCATTGAAGTGGCTCGGTCGGAAAGTAAAACTCGCAACCTGTCACAAAGACAGACTGAAATAGATGCAATGCCGGACTTCTACCTTGAATCGAAAAATGCAGTAGATGCATTCGAAAGCCAACTAATATCATGTAATGCTGTTTGTGAACAATTTGTGAGTATATCTTAAGTATTTCAGTCGATATGTTATAGTCAGCTAAAAATTAAAATTATATATTAACGATCTTATTAATACTTATTTTATTATGTTGTAGAAACACTTTATAATACGAATTGGTGGTACAACTGCAACCAAACACGTGAATAACATTTTGAGTGCCATATTTTCGGATGAGTTGGCACGTGATTATTCATGGACAGGACGGAAAAATACATTTGCCTTCCAAGGGATGAGAATGGCAAAAATTCTCATTGGTATATAATTTATCTATACATGTGTTATGCATATATATTCTCATTATTGTGTATATATTTCATTAAAGAATGATATATTATAATTTTACAGAGACGGTTCTAAAAGAATATCCCAATACGACGAAGAATGAGATACAAAAAAAAATTATGGTATGGTTTCACCATGCTGGTGATAGATGGAAAAGAAAACATATCATCCATGTGGGATCCACGGCTGTTACGTCTCAAGAAAAGAACTGAATCCACATAATGTGCAATTTATTAACTCACTCTCTCTCTCTCTCTCTCTCTCTCTCTCTCTCTCTCTCTTTCATGAAACAAGCAATATATATATGTATTGATTTATTTTTTTTATTATTATAATTTATTATCATTAAAATGCGATGTTTCAAAATGTTGTTCAAAATGTTCCTTTTATTTTATGTTATAAATTTTTGTAATAAAAATAAATTTATATTGTAATAAAAATTTATTGGAAATCTATTCATTATTCTTATAATATTTATAATTCTTAATAATAATAATTGTTATTATTATTTATAATTATTATTTGGAAGTTGCCCGGGAACTACTTTAAAGCTCGCTGGGAGCTCTTAAAACATGATTTTTGAGCTTCCTTTGAGCTTAAATAAAGCTTCCAGTGAGCTCTTAAAAGCGGACATAGGAGCTCCCAGAAAGCTCCATGCAAGTTCTTTTGAAGGTTAATTTAAGCTTACAAAAAATTTTATGAGCTCCCCGGGAGTTTCCCGGGAGTTCCTCGTGCTGTGTGGGTCATTAATCTGCAAATGTACATAATTTGACTTGCCTAATGAACTGGTGCACCATAAAAGAGTATTGCCGAGTAATATGAGCGGCGGTGGTCCTGGTATTTGATCGATAAGTTGCCAAAATCTTCCATGATAAATAAGGTAATGGCACAGTAAAATGAGAAAGATGCATAAAAGCAGTGAAATGATAATCATTTTTTGTTGAACAAACTACAGTTTTCTTAATTTTGCTTTTATCTCTTTTGTGGGTTCCTTAATTGCTCCTAAATGTCAATACGTTATATAATACTTAAAAACGTTATATAATACTTATTACGTTATATTATGCTTAAAAAAGGTAAATAATTTAGTAATTTTTTAACCCCTTTGGCACGGCGGACATGTACCACGTAGTGTTTATCTGACAGCCAAGAGCAACTTCATGAGAGAGGATTTATCGCTACGCGGATATTTTTGTGTAATACGTGTCTTCTAATAATGTATTATTGATTTGTATAAAATTTTCTATTTGTTGCAATTGGTGGCTGTCGACTATAGTCAACGCTCGTATTAAAAAGGTTAACGTAAAAAAATACATTTAATAAATTACATAAATACCCAGTAAACATTTTTGCTGGTGGAAGTTCTAAAAGATATCTAAAAGATATCTTTAGCAAGATATCTTGAAGGCACTTTGAAAAGAACTCTAAACGGTATCGCAAAGACGTCGTGTTGCACGACGCGACTGCTTGATGGCGCGGCAGTCGTTTTCGCCTATAAGTATTTGGCACGGTACGTGTGTTAAAGATATTGATTGTTTGTTTGTTTGATCGATGCAACTAAGGGTGCGTTCGGGGAGCTCGCTACCGCACTATCAACGCTAACGCTACTAGCTCTGTTCACGAAGCCAAGATAGCGCTAGCGAATGCGAGCTGCGTGAACAGCAATAGCGTAGCGTGGTAGCGTGCGTTAAAACAGCTACAGTTGCTTAGCAATCGAAAAAAAATAAGTGTATAAAAATAAAATTTAAAATAATTACAATTTATAAAAATAAAAATCTCCAATAACAGATAAAGCCACATATATTCGTACCTTATCAGTTAGAATCTAACTGATAAAATTGATTTCTAAAACGCTTGCAATATATTATATTTTATATTTATATTTCAATTTTTAATCAATTATATGATGATAAATCTTTTAATCTAAATTACTTTTTAGAATAAAACAAAAATCTTCTTTATAAGAAAACTAAACTGAAAAATTAAAATTATTATAAAATAAAGTTTTTATAAATTTCACATAAAATTATTGCAATTTTAATACTGTTGATTTTATATAATATGACACATAGAAGTATAAAAGATATTGTTTTTATTTTTATGTTGCATATCAATACATTGAATATGAGAGTTAATTTGGCATTTCATATAAAACTGTAACTTTCAAGACAAGTCCTTTAGCAAATGTAATAATACATTAAACGCGCACATATTGAATAAAATATCATTTTACACTACACAAATCCTTTTCAAAATCCTAAAAAAAATCACATAATAGATGACATAATTACAACATATAATTATATTGAGAATGTAACAGTTTAATATCAATAGTATTTAACATCAAAAACTGACATATTCTAAATGTGGATTGATATTGTTTTATGAATTTTGAATTTTTCTTTGTAATTACTGTGAAATATAAGTCCTGTATATTAATTAATATACATACAAATTCAATACAATTCAATTAATATCGGTTTTATAAAAATTTAACACAAAATACATACATAATTTTTATTTACAAGTTTAAAGATTTCTCAAAATTAAAAACCATAAAAAAAAGTTGTCTTATATAACAATTAATCAATCCATAATTATTGTTGTAATCATCATGTGCACAGTAAATCACAAATTTCACCCACTGCTACATGAGATCATTTCTTTCCAGATTTCTTTATACCACCAGTAACTAATGGGCCTTTTTGACTGGCTTTCTTCGCTGCTTCTGCTAATGCTTTTTGCTGTTCCTTCTGCTTTTGTTTAAATGCTACATCCTGATCATCTAAAACTTTCGATTCCTTCTTTGGTGCCTTCAAGGGCTTCTTTTTACCTCCATCCCAACCAGACATTCTAAAATACATAAAAATGGTCAGATATTACAAATAAATAATAATTGCTTAAGAAAAATACATATTTTTAACAATGAATATAACATATTAAATCAATATAACCTCTAACAAAACAGAAAATAATTAGATAAATTGCTTAACAAACAAACATAAAAATAAAATTTAAAATGATTACAATTCATATTGTAAAATTTCCTTACTTTCTTTGTTTTCAAACAATGAATCTTCTCTCATTTCCTCTTTCATTTCTCTTTGAGATTGTTCCTGAGAAGGTAACATATATATATCATCTACAAAAACAATACATATAATTAATTACCAAATTACCTTACAATGTTAAGAAGAAATTAAATTAATCACATACCAGAATCTGGTAACCAGATGCTTCCTCCAACGGAGTATCATATGATATTGTAGTCTGCATATGCTCAGTTTCTAAAAAATAATCATTTTTTTTTTAATACAAAGAAAGACAGATACAGTTAGCACAGATTGTTTCATACATGCATCAAGCAATAGATATAAACTATATTATTACTATGAGTGACGATTGTTAAAACAATTCTTACCAGAACATGCACTGTTTTGACCAAAGCATGCACCTTGATGTGCAACATTCAATAATGTAGTCGCAAAATTCAAATCTGCATGTAAAATAATTAAAGCACATAAAAAAACGTTCTCTTTATTCTGTAACTTATAATGACAATTTCGTTATTTTTCCTACTTATTGCATAGCTACTTTATGATATATTTTGTCTACATAAAAATATTTGTAATGTATGCATTAAAAGTTACAAAATAGATTTGCAGAAAATGACAAAGAAGATAAAGGATTAATATTTTAAAATTAAATTAACATTGTGATAAAAGCCAAAACCCCATATATTAAATTAATTACAACTATATAAAATTATATAAAAATATGTAAAAATATGTAATTATATAAAAAAAACTAAAAATAAGAATAATAATACTAAAACAAATAAGTAAAATCACAATCATCAAACAACCATAACCTAATAGTTACGTAGAAATACTTACCGGTTTCTGCTTTAAAAGCATTAGTCGGTGAAAGTCGTAACTTGAATTCTTCTTCAGTTTCAGCATCTTTTAGAGTTATTTCGATGGAATTATCCATTGTACATATGTAATAAATATTAATATATCGCTGCCGTTCAATAGATTTCAAATAATGGTTAGACAATTTTACACAATTTACAGCGTTCACGGAGCTCGTAAACGCTAACGCTACCAACACACTACCTCGGAAGGAATAGCGTTGATAGCGCGCAGTTATGACGTCACACACCACCATTGATGACGTCATGATAGCGTTTGCTAGCGCTACCATCTAGCTCCGCGAACAGTTCGTAGCGCTAAATAGCGCTAATAGCGTCTCCCCGAACGCACCCTAAGTGCTACTGTAATCTGCGATTTTTATTGTTTTTAACAAGTGAGTGCAAAAACAGTGACTATTTTTTTAAACAATTTGTGTCTTTGAACTCAATCTGAAAAAAAATTACAAAAGTTTAGTCAGTATTTTTTTATAAAGCCTTTAATTCTTTTATGTATGATTAGCACGTGATATTTCAATAGGTTATGTATTCCTATTAAGCGAAGATTAATCTGATATGATAAATAATATATACCTTTACAAATTTACAAACAGCTAAACATTATTTAATCAAATTTCTTTTGTTACGAAGATTTTTTGAAATAACTAAATCTGTACATTTTCTAATCTTTAAGCTCCTCAGGATATAACCATCAAAGAGTATTGTCCATCTGCGACAACAATATATATTTCTTACATGTTAACGTAGACAATTTTTCAATTTACAATTAAACAATTCAGCAAAATAAAGTAATGTTAACAAGTTAATAATATGGATCTCTAAGTAAATGTCGTTCAAGATAAACAGTTTAAGAACAATAAATATAATATATACAATAAAATATAATACATAAAAATATAATACTTACTTTTTGGCATCTAATCTACATATTAGCGAGCTATAGTTTGTTTCTCAATTGGTTACATACTTAGATAATTAAAAACAGTAAATATTTATAAAAATTAATCAAATTTATATTAATCGTTAGATGTCCGGCTATTGAAACATTTACCTTAAATAAATATTGATGATAAATATTAGATTTATGCAATAAATAACATGTTATATTAATAATATCAAATGTCACAATAAGCTAACTTAATTTTTTTACTCTACTGTTTTGGCATGATTTTGGCATTCAATATTTATTGGCGATTATTCCTTCAGTTAGAAAAATTTTAAATACATAAGTTTATATAACGTTAATATATTAAGCTTTATTTTAGCGCTATAGTCTTTCGCATGACACTTTGTGTGTTTCAAACCATACGTTTTAAAAGAAAACAATTCTGTTTAAAAAACGAGAAAATATTTTTAAAAAGTCTTATTTACATTAAACTTTATTTTGGTTTTCTAAAATATTTGCTATTATAAATTTATTAACATTGAAGTTATTGAATCGATAATAGCAAATATTTAAAAAAAATTTACATTTAGTTTTATTTTTGTTTTTTAAAATATTTGCTTATCAATAATCGATGATGTTAACATTAAAGTTTTAACATTGTTAACATTAAAGTTTTAGAACGGCCAAAATTATGCCAAAGCGTAAAAAATATATTGATCTTTCTCGATCTCAACAATGGCGTTGACGAAAGGAAATATCAGACTTTGATAAAAATAAAATTTTCAATCATACGAAAGAGAAACATTGTGAAAAAATTGATGTTTCTTAAGCATCCGAGGCAAACGACGATAATGGGTGTTTACGATAATTCAAGTTCGAGTTAGTTTCACTAGAACCGAAAAATGAGATATACATAACCATCTAAAACCTTTATGATTCATGACAACTCGACGCTGTCTTGTATTGCTTGAGTTAAATTCATTGAATTTGTTGAGTTTCATAAATATAATTATATACATATATATATAATTATATCTATTAAAGAGGTATACCAACATACATACCAACATTATTTGTTTCTTTCATAGACTGATTTGCAGTTGACATTTTTTTATTACAATAAAATTTGCTCTATAAATTCAACAAATTCAATTAATTTAACTCAAGCAATACAAGACAGCGTCGAGTTGTCATAAATCATAAAGGTTCTAGATGGTTATGTCTATCTCATTTTTCGGTCCTAGTGAAACTAACTCGAACTTGAATTATCGTAAACACCCAATGTCAATGCATTGAATATATGTTTAAAACATGTCAAATATATATATGTGAACGGTGTATGTGTAACGGTAACATTGAGTGACATATACATACATGTCACTCATCAATGTCACCGTTACACACACCGTTCACACATATATATTTGACATATTTTAAACATATATTTTTAAAATATTTTAACGATACCTCGAAATTGTCTGAAAGATATCTTTATGAAGATCGTAAAGAATAATTCAAGATATCTTTAAAATTTCTTAAAGAAGTCTAAAAGTGTTGCATGAGACATCTATTAGATTTCTTTTCAAGGTCTTTTGGGCAATTTCTAAGATATCTAAAAGACATGCAAGACATCTTTTAGGCATCTAAAAGATATCTTTTTGTTTACTGGGTAGTATGTTTAAAATTTTCGAGACCTTTTAAATAACATATAATGCATTCCCATTCGCGATTAACATTTCGTACTTTGCTCTTCTAAATTAAATATAAAAATTGTACATAATTTTAAAAAATATTAAGAAAAGATTAACAAGTTGCATTGTGTTACTGCAATTTTGCAATTTTCCTTATATCACAGCTTTTTTTAGTAGAATTATATTTAAAATCATTTATCTTGTAATAAATATTTATAACAAATTGTTATGTAGTTTACGAATTGTAACAATGAATAATATTCTTCATAAAAAATATGTTATTGTAACAAATAAATATCTTACAATCGAATAAAAATGTCATTTTTCGAATGGATACAAATAATTTATATAAAATATACATTTTAGTTATGCATGAATTATGTTTTACAAAAAGATTAAAAACTTTTTTTAATACCCAGGTACAATGATATAACTAATTCTCTAATGTTATGCATTATTGTTAATATAAGAGTTTACTTTGTTAAGAATTATTTTAATACGTTTCTTTTCTAAAGGTCTCAGCATAAAAGATGTTGCTTTATTTCTAAGCAAACTTGTAAATCCTTCAATATTAATTCTTCTAAAACCACCAACCACTTCTAACACAACTTCTAATATTTTTATAACAATCTCAATGTAGCGACTTAAACACTGTCACTGCCATCAAGTTTCTGTTTGACGGCAATATAAGACAGATTCTATATAGACGTAGCAAATAATACATTAAATAAAAAAACATTATCTGAACACATATTGAATATAACGTTTACTAACAATGAGTGAAGTGAATAAAACGTATTGAATAAAGTGTTGTGCAAGGGTCCTTTCGAGATGCGATGTCTCTAAGCGCGCGAAATTCTGACAAGCTGATTGGTAAGCTTTAAACCTTTCCTATTCAAATACTATAGTAGCCTCGACATTTTGGCATTAAGATTTTCGTCTCCAAATGACCTCAGGAATCTGCCATTAACGGGTGATACGGTAAGTCTGGGACACCCTGTATAATAAGTATATACATACATACATATATACAGGATGTCCGGTAATTACTGAATCACCTTTCGGGGGCAGGTAGAGCGGGTTAAACCGAGTAGAAAAGTCCTCTACCGTTTTGCGATTTTCGCAATAATTAATGAGAAATTAATTAAAGAAGATCGGCTAATTTGCGCGAATCTACCCCGAGTAGAAAATGGTTACGGTTTGCCTGAATTTTATTCCGGGCGCTATCAGGTAATGTTCCGGCATGCCTTATTGTGGAAAGCCTGATCCGGCTCTGTCAACGCCGGATAATGGCTGCTCTATTAGCGCCAAATTCAGGCAATTCTAACAGTGCCCTGATCAGGTTTTCTCTAAAATTCTTTATCGAATGTGCGCATGACCATTTTATGAACCTAACCTAACCATTATATGATAGTTAAGCTCATTGAGTAAAAAGAAACAGGAGGGAGCATATACTAGCCAGGACTAGGTAAATCCGCGGACGGATGTACGTCATGGCAGCCATCTTGAGCGACCACTTTTTGAAAGTAAGAGGAAATGCTCGAGCATTGCGGCAAGCGGCATACCGTACGCCGTACGCATTAATATGCAGTGTATAGTCTTTTATGCAACAGTGTATGGAAATAAACGATCAAAATGGTATACTGTAGAGCTTGTGTCATAACAGCAGCAGCTCGAAATCATGGAATAACGTTTCATCGGTTAGTATTATCAACAATAATGAGATTTTTATTTTGGAGATTATAATCATATGTATAGTATTGTGAAATTGTAGATTCACAATAATTACTAAATAATTTTCACTCACAAACAGGTTTCCGAAAAATCCGGATCAAAGAAATGCATGGATAAATTTTTGTAAGGACGAAGAATTTAATATAAATTTAGATTTTAGATTTTAACATTGCTCTTATGGAAATACTGCACGAGTGCAATCTCAATGAAAAACGCCATTAAAATTTGGTATTATTGTTGCATATTATAGTTATTTTCTTTTAATTGTACATTATTTCCTAATTAAACATAACAAGTCATTCAATATTGGCGCCCTTGAGCGGCCATCTTGAGCGACCACTTTATATAGTCACTTCCGTCCGCACTTTTAAGACCAAACGCTCCCTCCTGTTTCTTTTTACTCAATGGTTAAGCTAGTTGACATCAAGAGTTTAATAAACAGTTTAATTTACAGTTACGTTACAATATTGTGTAGTGCGTATCGTGTATATTGTGTTTGAAATAAAGTAATAATCATACAGAATGGATCATACAGAAAGAAATCGGAAATTAACACGAATGCGTGTTAAAAGATTTCGTGCAATTCGGAAACAAGGTACGTACATATACTATATTATTATTTGTAGATAAAGTTACTATTTTTTTATAAATGTTCTGAAGCTGTAAACTTGTTCTCAAATCTAGAAACATATATTCGAATATTTCGAACCCGTTTTATTGGATCTGAATGTAAATTATAATAGTTAAATTTGAGAAATAATTTTGAACAATTTAGGTTAACCGCAAAGATCATTTAAAGGATTATTTATACAAAAATTGATTTTAGATAAAAATTATTCAATATCAAAACCATCGACATCTACGGTTAGTAAAAAACGCTGTTTATCGATGGAAAATTTTGATACAAATAAAAGCTCTGATAAAAATCAAGAGAACTGTCAGATGCCTTATATAAGTAGAAGTGCTAACGAAGAAAATATAAATGAAGTTGACAGCAGCGTTGGGTAAGTTAATATATATATATCTTCATTTTTCAGCTTTTTTCATTCTACGTGTGTTAAAGATGGCACTTATGTGTTATATCTTATAAAAGCTCGTTTTAATACTGGTAGATAATCTTTTATATTATCATATTTATTGCTATAAAGGTAATTTTTAATAATCGAAAATATACTATTAGACTGTGCTATGTAAAAGTTCTTCGTCCTGATTAGTCAAATTTTAATCTTTAATCTTCAATTTCAATTTTTATATTTAAAATTAACATATAATTAAAAGGCCTTATAAAAAAAGGTTTTTCAATTATATGTTAATTTAAAAAAAAATTAATTTTGGAAAAAAAGTTTATAAGTTAAAATTAAAAAATAACTAATTAAAGTTATAAATTAATATTTAAAATTTAACTAAATTGAGTTAAAAGTTATTAACTTTTTAACTTTTTCTTCAACTTTTTATTTTTTAATTAGTTATTATCCAAACATGGACATTAGCAATGACAATAATGATGATGACATTAGCAATAACAATAATGATGATGACATTAGCAACGACAATAATGATGATGACATTAACAATGACAATAATGACAATGATGAAGATGATGTTGAAATAAACTGCAGTGAACATGATCAGCATAGTGATGATGATCAGTATAGTAATGATAATCAGTATAGTGATGAAGATATTGAGGATTTTAATGAGATTGAAGCGCTTAGAGAATGGGCTATAAAATATAATATTAAGCACACACATTTAGATTCTCTACTGCAAATTCTTAGGAAAAAAATGCTACCAGAGTTGCCAAAATCACCCAAAACTTTTTTAAAAACAACATCTGCTGAATATGAAATAAAACAATTAAAAGTATTCAAAAAAGTCTCTAATGTTAAAACAATTAAAAAAAAAGGAGAATCCAAAGCCCGAAACGTGGATATTTTATTTCGTAAAAATTTTTTATTTTTGAATCGTATATGTTTCGGTCAATATTATGATCATCCTCAGTACATATAATCTGAATAAATTAATTAAATTACATAATTGGAAAAACAATTGTTCAAATTTACGATCATTAATGTTTATGACTTATTTGCTGAAAAATTATAATTCTATAATTTTATTTTTGACGTCTGAAATTGTGAGAGTGGTTAGTTATTAAAACTGCAAGTATCTGTCAAGACTGTTAGTGGAAGACTGCTTTGTAACAGTTTTGGACGTCATAAAATAATAAAATTATAATTTTGTAGCTTATAAGTCGTAAACATTAATGATTGTAAATTTGAAAAACTGTTTTTCCAATTATATATTTTAATCAATTTATTCAAATTATATGTACTGAGGATATAGTTATGTATTGACCGAAATGATTGAAAAATAAAAAAAAGACTTTTACGAAATAATATCCACGTTTCATGCTTTGAATTCCACATTTTTTTTTAATTGTTTTATTTATATTGAATTATTAAATTTGTGAGGGGCCTGGTTAATGATATATGTTATGTTAGTATTATCAAAAAGATGTCATTTTGTCATCAACGATGACTGATATATATTTATAAGTTTAATTCCAGATATTATAGTTGCTGAATACAAAAATAACCATTCACAAGCTTCGCCAGTCACTGAGAAATGTATTTGCAAAAGCGTGGCCGCGATAATTAATAGCGCAAAGATTGGGAGGGCCATCGGCTATTTAGAGCCAAAAAAGGCAGTACAACAAAAAACACGGAGGATACTTTATCAGATAAAGACAACTAGATGTCTTAGCAGGTTTTTATCATATTTTATTGTCCAAATTTTTATTTTATTTTTTATTATACTTAAATTTCGATAATTTTTTTTTCAGTTAGTAATTGTTGCTAAATTATTTTTATATTTTTATTTTGGATTATTTTTATATTTTTAATATAAAATTAGATATATTTAAAATTTTTTAAATATTTTTTAAATATACTTTTAATAAATATAAATACTTTTAATAAATTGGACAAAGCAATATGTTTAAAAAGTAAGAACTTTTTATATCTTTTTATTTAAATATTATATTTTTTTCGTTAATTTTCTTTGGTTATTTTTGTTAACGTATATTGCCGCTTATATATTATACAGTTAATATATGTTATATATATTATATTTAATACATTTTTTTTATCATATGTGTGTCATACTTGTTTGTGATTTTAAAACTTACACACATTTTATATATTATATAAATAAATAAATATATTATGTAAATAAAAAAAATCTAAAAATCAATTCTTTAACCTTCTTCTCCTTTTCCTTCACAGGCCCTGATCAGGGCCTTAATAAATGCCTGATCAGGGCCATATAGAACGTATCGTTACATTTTGGATCAGGCGCCTTATCAGGCTGCCTTAATAGAGCCTGATGAGGCAATAAGGCAAAAGCTAACAGGCCCGTACTAGGGCCGTATTTCATTTTCTACTCGGGTACGCTGTTAAATGTAAAGAATTAAATTTAAACCAATTTCTTGAGTAACATTTTTTTAACTAAATGTTTAGTTAAATGTGTGTCAAAGTTATTATTTTAACATAAAATATATAGTTAAAAAATAACTACCTCTATTCTGTGGTTAAATTGCTTACTTTCAAAGAAAGCAATTGAGTCGTTGAGTCCGAATAGTAAACGCCATCACACACAAAATTCCGTAGCGACGTAAGATGCATTCATACTCAATTATAATTAATCGATTTCCTTACGGTTACATCGCTACGGAATTCTCTGTGTGATGGCGTTTGTACATGTTTGTAACAATTTAAACATGAATTGTGAGTTTCATCTTGGCATTGATCTAAATGTATATCAGATACAAGAGTACATCGTGCTTTTGGATGCACCCAATAACATGAATAATGGTTTCTGCACACAGGATAATGCTTGCCGCGCGGCAAGACGCGACGCGGTAGCCAATCAACTTATAACTTTTCTATAAGAGCAGAAAATTGATTGGTTACCGCGTCGCATCTTGCCGCGCGGCAAGCATTACCGCGTTCTGTGTGCAGAAGCTATAATGGCTGCAATGAGTAATAACAAGCGCGTTATCAACGCGATCTGCGTATGGCAAGATTTTAGATTCAACGCGCATTAATCATACATTTATTGTCGGTTTCAATAAGGTATACAATACGGTACGTCTTATCAAATTAAAAAGTGTTTTAAAACTATAATTGTGAAAAAGCAAATAACATATTGTACTAGATAAAATATAAAATATCCATATTATCCATAACCATAAATATTTATAATACATGTGACAACTGAGTTAATAACTCTTTTAATGATGTAACAAATTATTTGTTTACTTTTTTAAAATTTGACTAAATAATTAAAAATGACTTTATTTAAGACTTAAAAAGTATATTATAATTTAAAAATGACAGTAATTAGTCCTGCATTGAAATTAAGATTCCACATCTTACAATTATGTGTACTTAAATACAGAATTTAGAATACAGAATACGGAATTTATATAAATATAAAAAAATAAAAAATACAATTTTTATAAACTTGAATTTTTTATAAACGACAATTTTTATACATTTTTGATTCGAAATATTATACATATTAGAAATGAGAATTATGTTACCTTCACTAGTAAGTAGTATAAATAAGAGTAATATGAGGAAGATGCATAATAGCAGTAAAGTAATAACTATTTTTTGTCAAATAAATTACAATTTAAAAAATTCTTTTTTTATTACTTCTTTGGGTTCTTTAATTGGTCTTGAATGTTAATACGTTATATAATATTTAAAAAAGGTAAAAGATTTAGTAATTTTTTTAACCTCTTCGACATGGCAAACATGCGCCATGTGGTGTTTATCTGACGGTTGAAAGCAACTCGGCGCGAGAAGATTTATCCCTACGCGAATACTTTTGTGTAATACATGTCTTCTAATAATATATTCACAATAATATGTTATCAGATTTGTATAAAATTTTCTATTTGTTGCATCTGATTTGTAATTCTATTTGTTGAAAGAAGCACTTGTGTATTTAGATATCATATGTACTTTAGATATCTGTTATCTAAAATGTTCTTATCATGGAAATTTTATTTATAATATTTATCGATACATTTAGTATATCTATTATGTATGACACGCACAAGTTAATTTATAATTTTCTTTTTTATTACGACAATTTATATTCGTAGATATGTACTCTAAATCTAAATTAAATGTAATGTTTTCACACATACATTCTGTTTTATTCATAGCATTAGTTAGTCTGTTACCTTGCTAGAATTTGTTGTTGCTTCACATAATTTAATGCGGTCAATTGGGATGAATTATAAGAAGATTTATAATTGGACTGGATCTTTTGTCCAGCATTTAACGTGTTGAAAATAATAACACCTAATTTTGTTACAAACATTCATCTGATAATTCAACGGAAAATGTGAGAAATGCCGATATTTTAATTTTTAATGTTGAGACATAGTACATGTTTTCTTACATTTATACTCTATTCTATCATTTTTCATTCTTCACCATTATCACTATCAGACGATGAATCTATTAATTCTTGCATTATAAGTGCTACTGCTGTTAATATTGCTTTTTTACGATCTTGTTCCATTTTTATTAGCAGAAGCGTGCTACCACGCTATGCTATTGCTGTTCACGGAGCTCGCAAACACTACCAACACATTACCTCGGAATAGCGTTGATAGCGCGCAGTTATGACGTATCACACTACCATTAATGACGTCATAATTGCGTTTGGTAGCACTACCAGCTAGCTCCGTGAACAGTCGATAGCGCTAAATAGCGCTAATAGCGTCTCTCCGAACGCACCCTAGGTATACTATAGGGCAGTGCTCGGAATTAGTTGAACAATTCAGCCGATTTCCGCGCTATACGCCTCCTTTCCTCTCCTTACCGCGCGCGCCGCAGTCGCTAGGGCCAGCGCCGCCGAGCGCTAGGAGCGGCACTATCTGATTATGGGTGCCGTCACATACAGCCCGTAATCCGTAATCCGCACGGGAAGTCCGCAAAAGTTACTAGGTATTTCGTCCGTAACGTTACGTGTGTTTTTATCTCCTTGTGTCCCATGGAGCCGTAAATACAGACGTAACGGTAGTACTATTTTTTATTTAACAGATTATAATTGTTTATTTGTATTTTATTCATAAAAAAACTACAGAATATATTATGATTTTAACAAAAGTTTTAATTAAATCATCAAATTTAGTTAATTAAATAAAATTAGAAAAAGCATTACTAGTAATAACTAGTAATTTGTAGTAACTTTTACGGAAATTTCATGGAAGTACGGCTCCATGGGACACAAGGAGATAAAAACACAAGATCTATAGAGAGAAGGTTACCTCACGCGCAAAGAGGGACGCGCGGCAAGAGGGGCACATGCCGAGCGGGGTGAGCGGCAAGAGGGGCACATGCTGAGCGGGGTGAGCGGCAAGAGGGGCAATGATGATCTCATCGACTAACAGTAGCTGTCTCTCTCGCACGCTTTAGTGTTTTCTCTCTCGCTCCTTTAATATAGAAATGCTTTGTGAATGCAAATGCAAATGTGAATATTTATATGATAAAATTTACAGTGTTAATAATTTTCAAATATTTGCTAATAAAATATTATTGAAATGTTTCTGTTGAAATCTTAAAATAATTCTTTAAAACAAATATGGGATATATATTAGGGATCATTAAATATGCGGCAATATTGTGATTATAAAATTATATAATTATCTATAATAAAAATTAAGTATAATAAATATAATAAGTATAATAAGTATAATAATAATAAGTATAATAGCATAATATAATAATAATAAAAGTATAATAATAAAATTTTTATAAGTATCTATAATTATAAAAATACATATATATTATATTAATCTGTTAATATAAAGAAATTTATTAGCGTTAAATTAATTAATAATTTTTTTATATTTATTAGCGACTCTTCTTTCATTATCATCTGCTTTTCTCTTATTACCTACGTGCTTGCGATTTTTTTTGGCAGTATTATAAAATTTAATACGTACATAGGTTCTTTGGAGAATAAATGCACGTACTAGCTCCTCAGGTATGTCGATATTTTTCTTCTTTACTATTGCCATAGTTAAGTTTTTAACAACGGCAGGTCCTTTTTGTAAACCATCTTTATGAAATTTACAAAAATATTTATCCATTTTTTTAACTTGGTTCAGCCATTCTGTAGATGGCTGTGTCAGTCCACCATAAGAAATGTGTTGCAACCAATTCGGGAATACATAATTATGTTCAATATTTGACTCATATGTATAGCACCCCAAAGTTGGATATTTTGTTTTATATTTTCTGGCCAACCAACCTGCTAAATAAAGTAGACCATCTGCTTCACTATCACATTTTATATTTACTGTCATAACGTTATAATCGCAATGTGTAATGGAGGAAATAGTCGATAAACTCTGGACTTCGAATGGTTTTTCTTCGTAATCTGAAGGTTCATCAGTTTTTTCATCACATTCAGGTATTGGAATACCTGAAGCTTTAATAACGGACGAAGACATATATTCGTCATGCACTGCTTCATGCACGTTGCGGTTTTTTTGGACTACACCTGGATTCTTACCAAGGATAATCATACGTATTCTATATTGAGCATCTAATGGGGTAGGGTGTTCATTAGAACCACCTTTTCCACGTACTTGCGAAAAAAAATTTTCAAGACCATCCTGATTTAATTTATAAGTAGCAATATACGATATGCCATATTTAAGTTTCATTTCAACATATAACTGTTTTAATGAAGCAATTGATATAAGAAGTCCTTTTTGAAATATTTGAAGAACTTTTTTCGATTGACAACGCATTGCATTTATCATGTTGTAGACCGTATCGAGAACTTCATTTTGGACGTTGATATTGAGACCATATGGTTTTTTACAATCTACCTTTCCTCCAGTAACATACGAATTCATAAGGTCCCACCACTGGCTGATCTGTTCAATGAAGTTTGCAGTATCGATTGCCACTTTATTATCCAAACCTGGACGATATTGTTTCAGAGCAGTTGCAGTCGTATGCGACAATAATTGAGCTGCTAATGCAACATTTTGTCGTTTAATTTTTTCACAATAAACGTGACCATTTGTTAATTTATGGCAAGAATTAATCTCAGAATTAGTTTCGGCGATTAAACATCGTAATGGTTCTGCTGTTATTATAGTTTTATCTGCTAATACAAAACCAGTATCCAATAGCCAATTTCTAATTAATTTTAGAATGTGTGGTGCATCTGCGAACACATAAACATTTTCTTTGGTTATCGGATGCGGAAAATATGTTTTTCCAGTAGATATTCCTAAAGTTTTCCATAGACCGACGTTGCCACCACCACAGTCTGATACAATTGCTACAACTGAATACGCGAAATATCATTCAATTCTTTTATTATTTGATATATAATTGTTTCAGTCATTTTTGTATCGAATTGGACGTATACTGGTTGCTTCCAATTTCCGAACAAGCTCCGAACCATTGCTATATGCATGTATTGATGTGGTCCAATAATTTCGTCGTATTTCCGATCATACTCGTATAAAGCGTTGACTTTCATTTCACCGAAATTTAATACCGTAACTTTCTCAATTTCGGACAAAGATTCTCCTTTTATTTTCATTAAATGTAACACATCTTTCAAAATACCTTGCCGCATATTAATAGTAGAGGCCCATCTCTGTAGTGAAGAAATTCCAGGCAAAGGGTAATGTAATTTTTCTTTTAAATATCTGTAACCTTGTTGACTATAATACCGTAAAGCAAATGCCCGTGATATATCATCTTTTGACCAAATTACGTATTTTTTTTTGTTTAGTGCTATATCAATTTGACATTGCGTTAATAATTTATTTAAACAACTATTCAGTCGATTATTATTATTTTTAAGTTCTATTATTTCTGAATTTGTCGCATTCAATTCGGTAATCGCTGCTTCGTACTTAGCTTTGAATTCATTTAATTCTATTTCTAAATTCTTACGAGATTCTTCACTCTCCTCGAATTTTTTGGTTACGCAGTTGAGTCTTATATTAATAATATCACAGAAATGTTCTTCTGTTTGAGTTATTGCATCTTCATAACATCTTAATTGATTATTATTATTTTTAAGTTCTATTATTTCTGAATTTGTCGCATTCAATTCGGTAATCGCTGCTTCGTACTTAGCTTTGAATTCATTTAATTCTATTTCTAAATTCTTACGAGATTCTTCACTCTCCTCGAATTTTTTGGTTACGCAGTTGAGTCTTATATTAATAATATCACAGAAATGTTCTTCTGTTTGAGTTATTGCATCTTTATAACATCTTAATTGATTATTATTATTTTTAAGTTCTATTATTTCTGAATTTGTTGCATTCAATTCGGTAATCGCTGCTTCGTACTTAACTTTGAATTTATTTAATTCTATTTCTAAATTCTTACGAGATTCTTCACTCTCCTCGAATTTTTTGGTTACGCAGTTGAGTCTCATATTAATAATATCACAGAAATGTTCTTCTGTTTGAGTTATTGCATTTTTATAACATGTATTTAGCAATGGATTTTCATCATGTGTTGGTGAGGACTGTTTGAAAATTGTGTGACCTGATTCAATGTTCTCCTTATCTAATGAAGATTGCGTGAAGATTATGTCACTTAATTCAGTGTTCTCCTTGTTTGCATTTAAATCATCAGATATTGGTAAATGCAATGATGGCATTGCTGCAATAAAAGAATCAGAAAAAGAGATTAATAGAGTGCGATTATATATAAACATTCAAAAAATTAGTGTAATACCTTAATACAAAACAAATTAATTTTTCAGCATTACCTGTACACTTTAATCGAGGTTTTGATGATTCGCCCAGTGCTTCTGCAAGACCTCTCTCGTAATCATTTTTTTAAAAATGATTTGAGCAGATAAAACCGGTAAACTTTTCAAGACTTTTCCCACATACATGTGCCCACTGTTCTTTTAATTGGATGTTCTTGGGCACTTTATGAAATCGAATATGTGGATTCTTTACAATTGCTTTGCAATAAACATTGCCACATCCTGGTACAATGCACTTTGACCGTGCTCCACAACTTGACATCCTTGCTAAAAAGAATAATAATACACAATACAATATTTGTAAAGGAATTGTGATTTCAGTCATTACAATAATAATACCAGATCGACTTAAAAATTATAAAAATTGTATGTATTTTAGATAAAAGAAATATTGTTTAGGTTTAGGTTATATGGGTTAAATATTTATAATTATATATAATTATTTATAAATATATATAATTATTTCTTCGGTTTTGTTCATTTGAATATGTTAGGGGAAATAACAGACAAAATAATTAATATACGTACCTTCGATTTTTACTATATAACCTCTTCAACTTGAACTTGACACATGAAAGTCAATAATGAGAGCGAGTGACAGAGTTAGAAAAGTAAGAACTTTGAAAGAGAGAGACAGCTATTGTTTGTCGATGAGATCATCATGCTCCCCCCTTACTTCGTGTCCCCTCGCCTACAAGCTGTATCTAGCTCCCCCCTTACTTCGTCGCCCCTCGCCTACAAGCTGCTTCTAGCTCCCCCCTTACTTCTTCGTCCCTCGCCCATAACCGGTTTGCCTGAGGTAACCTTCTCTCTATAGATCTTGATAAAAACACACGTAACGTTACGGACGAAATACCTAGTAACTTTTGCGGACTTCCGGTGCGGATTACGGATTACGGCTGTATGTGATGGCACCCTAAGAGTGGGTTTTTCTCCCTATTTATTAAAATTTAAAAAAACTTATTAAAATTTATTAAAAATAAATTTTTTATTTTTAAATTTATTAAGTGGAAATATTTCAATAAATTTCCACGTCACTCATGAGGTACTAATGCTGACGCGTTTTTTTTTAAGTGGTTTTCTCAGTAGGTCTATTCCACTAAAGATAAAAATAACAAATTCTTAATTAAAAAAAAAAAAAATATATAAAAGAGATTTTCTTAATTACATTTTCTTGGCCTTTTATGAGAATGAACAATTGATGCAATATAATGTAGATAGAAACCACTATTTTTAAAAAACCGCGTCAGCATTAGTACCTCATGGGTGACGTAGAAATCTATTGAAATATTTCCACTTAATAAATTTAAAAATAAAAATTTATTTTTAATAAATTTTAATAAATGTTTTTAAATTTTAATAAATAGGGAAAAGAACCTACTTATAATCAGATAGTGCCGCTCCTAACGCTCGGCGGCGCTGGCCCTAGCGGCTGCAGCGCGCGCGATAAGGAGAGGAAAGGAGGCGTATACTGCGGAAATCGGCTGAAATGTTCAACTAATTCCGAGCACTGCTATAAGGGATATGATAGTTTTCCCGCGTTTTTAGTGACACACGACATATTGTAGTGCATTATAATCAATTACAATTGAAATCAGCTGATATTGTGAAAGAAGAGGGTGAATTACTGAGGGTTCAAAGCGTTTGCTTATGGCCGGTTTATGCTTCGGTCTTAATCTTAATCTTAAGAGTTGATAACGTAGAATGCCATAAGGGCGTTTACACTTCCCTAGTCTTATGGCCGGTTTATGCTTCGGTCTTAATCTTAATCTTAAGAGTTGATAACGTAGAATGCCATAAGGGCGTTTATACTTCCCTAGTCTTAATCTTAGTCTTAATCTTAATCTTGGAAAGATCCCATCTTTTAACTTTAGTCCCTAATGTCCTAAGGCCGGGCCAATGAGGTAAGTCTGACGTCCGACGCAGCACGAAACCGCGCGAAATAATGGTTTTCGATTCTTGTAAAATACAAAAATGAGTGATGCTGATTTAATTGAATGTGTCCAACAATTCGATGTTGTTTGGAATAAAAAAAATCCAAATTATAAAAATAAATTAATGGTTAGGTTTTGTTACATTTGCACATGCGTAGTCCGAATTTCCAGGGAAGCATAAACGAGTCCTTAAGATTAAGTTAAGATTAAGACTAAGATTAAGATTAAGACCGAAGCATAAACCAGCCATTAATCTTAGTCTTAATCTTAATCTTGGAAAGATCCCATCTTTTAACTTTAGTCCCTAATGTCCTAAGGCCGGGCCAATGAGGCCCTTGAAGGGCCCTTGAAGGAATGAGTAAGTCTGACGTCCGACCAGCACGAAACCGCGCGAAATAATGGTTTTCGATTCTTGTAAAATACAAAAATGAGTGATGCTGATTTAATTGAATGTGTCCAACAATTCGATGTTGTTTGGAATAAAAAAAATCCAAATTATAAAAATAAATTAGTGGTTAGGTTTTGTTACATTTGCACATGCGTAGTCCGAATTTCCAGGGAAGCATAAACGAGTCCTTAAGATTAAGTTAAGACTAAGACTAAGATTAAGATTAAGACCGAAGCATAAACCAGCCATTAGTGCGCAGACGCAACTTTATTCCCACAACAGCGCATCACTGATTACATATCTTATATAATAAAGATAATTGATATGAAGAAACATAAAACTGACCTATATAAGGAGTCACAGAGAATATTGCGACGCATTACATTGAATATACAGAAACACTGACCGAGTTGTGAAGCAAGTTAAAGTTGCAATTGTTAAAGTTGTAAATATGGTAAACTCAAGAGATTATGCTTCATCTGACAATATTCAAAGATACAATGTATCACGTTTAATCGATAAATTTGCTGATGATTTAAAGAAAATCTCCGGAAAATGTATGGATATCGGTTGTGGACCGGGAGATGTAACGAATGATATTCTTTTGTCATCTCTTGACCCAAATGCAGTAATAATTGGTAAGTAAACAAATAAATTGTTTATATATAACTACAAATTGTCGTGCATTATTATTACTTATTGTTAATCTGATTATTGTATATCATGCAGGTACGGATATTTTACAAAGCATGATCGAATATGCAAATATGACGTACAGTGACGAGAAACGACTTGGATTCGAAGTATTAGATATCCAAACTAAAAATTTGCCTGAGAAATATGTATTGGAATTTAACCACATTTTTTCATTTCACACTTTGCATTGGTGCAAAGACATTCGGTAAGTAAGATTATTAAGCAGATATAAATTAATAAATTTCTTATAAAAATATAATTTTTTCTTATAGGAAAATTTGGTATTTATTAAATAAAAAATTTCTATTAACAAAATTTAAAACTGGTCTAAATAAATAATTTCTGTGTAATTTTTAATTTGAAATAATTGGTTTTAGTAACATCTTTTGCGTGATTTGTCATAATACTATAAACACAATTTTAATTCACAAATATTATAATGATGTATACTTCAAAAATTATTTACATTTATCTTCTTTATTCAACAGACAAGCGTTTGAAAACATTTATCGCATGCTTCGACCTGGTGGAACTATGGTTACATTATTTGTAGCATCTTATGATGCATATAATGTTTTTGAACTAATGGCACAAGATAATCACTTTGCATCGTACAAGGAAGTAATTATTATATATAATGTATTTGTTTCTAATTTTTTAACTACAAGTTGCTAATTATTATTTTTACGTAGGACGTAAAAACAAATGTGGATATGGACATTATCCCAGCTGTTAAAGTAATCAATAATTAAAATTAAAATTTTTAATGTATTAATATATTAATAATGCAAAAGATTTATAACACGGATAATAATTATGCAAAAAATTTATAATTTTAATAAGTTCTTAATAAGACTTACATAAAAACTTGTTTGAATCTTTAGCGAAAAATGTCGCTTCTCGATGACTGCAATGGCAAACTTCAAATCTAATATTTTTAAGTAACTCTTTTACTCCTTCGCGAAGATTTTTTGAATAAAAATACGGTGAAATGTACCTTTTTACGTAGTTCTTTTTACGTAAAAATTTTTTTTTAATAAGTTCTTAATATGACTTACATAAAAACTTGTTTGAATCTTTAGCGGAAAATGTCGCTTCTCGATGACTGCAATGGCAAACTTCAAGTCTAATATTTTTAAGTAACTCTTTTACTTCTTCGCGAGGATTTTTTGAATAAAAATACGGTGAAATGCACCTTTTTACGTAGTTCTTTCTACGTAAAAATTTTTTTTTATAAGTTCTTAATAAGACTTACATAAAAACTTGTTTGAATCTTTAGCGGAAAATGTCGCTTCTTGATGACTGCAATGGCAAACTTCAAATCTAATATTTTTAAGTAACTCTTTTACTCCTTCGCGAAGATTTTTTGAATAAAAATACGGTGAAATGTACCTTTTTACGTAGTTCTTTTTACGTAAAAATTTTTTTTTAATAAGTTCTTAATATGACTTACATAAAAACTTGTTTGAATCTTTAGCGGAAAATGTCGCTTCTCGATGACTGCAATGGCAAACTTCAAGTCTAATATTTTTAAGTAACTCTTTTACTTCTTCGCGAGGATTTTTTGAATAAAAATACGGTGAAATGCACCTTTTTACGTAGTTCTTTTTACGTAAAAATTTTTTTTAATAAGTTTTTAATAAGACTTACATTAAAACTTGTTTGAATCTTTAGCGGAAAATGTCGCTTCTCGATGACTGCAATGGCAAACTTCAAATCTAATATTTTTAAGTAACTCTTTTACTTCTTCGCGAGGATATTTTGAATAAAAATACGGTGAAATGCACCTTTTTACGTAGTTCTTTCTACGTAAAAATTTTTTTTTAATAAGTTCTTAATAAGACTTACATAAAAACTTGTTTGAATCTTTAGCGGAAAATGTCGTTTCGCGATGACTGCAATGGCAAACTTCAAATCTAATATTTTTAAGTAACTCTTTTACTTCTTCGCGAGGATATTTTGAATAAAAATACGGTGAAATGCACCTTTTTACGTAGTTCTTTCTACGTAAAAATTTTTTTTTAATAAGTTCTTAATAAGACTTACATAAAAACTTGTTTGAATCTTTAGCGGAAAATGTCGCTTCTCGATGACTGCAATGGCAAACTTCAAATCTAATATTTTTAAGTAACTCTTTTACTCCTTCGCGAGGATTTTTTGAATAAAAATACGGTGAAATGCACCTTTTTACGTAGTTCTTCCTACGTAAAAATTTTTTTTTAATAAGATCTTAATAAGACTTACATAAAAACTTGTTTGAATCTTTACCGGAAAATGTCGCTTCTCGATGACTGCAATGGCAAACTTCAAATCTAATATTTTTAAGTAACTCTTTTACTTCTTCGCGAGGATTTTTTGAATAAAAATACGGTGAAATGCAGCTTTTTACGTAGTTCTTTCTACGTAAAAATTTTTTTTTAATAAGTTCTTAATAAGACTTACATAAAAACTTGTTTAAATTTTTAGCGGAAAATGTCGCTTTTCGATGACTGCAATGGCAAACTTTAAATCTAATATTTTTAAGTAACTCTTTTACTCCTTCGCGAGGATTTTTTGAATAAAAATACGGTGAAATGCATCTTTTTACGTAGTCCTTTCTACGTAAAAATTTTTTAATAAGTTCTTAATAAGACGAAGAAAGAAGTTTGCTATTGCAGTCATCCAGAAGCGACATTTTCCGCTAAAGATTCAAACAAGTTTTTATGTAAGTCTTATTAAAAACTTATTAAAGTTATAAATTTTATGCCTAATTATTATCCGTGTTATAAATCTTTTGCATTATTTATATATTGATACATTAAAAATTTTAATTTTAATTATTGATTACTTTAACAGCTGGGATAATGTCCATATCCACATTTGTTTTTACGTCCTACGTAGAAATAATAATTAGTAACTTGTAGTTGAAAAATTAGAAACAAATACATTATATATAATAATTACTTCCTTGTACGATGCAAAGTGATTATCTTGTACCATTAGTTCAAAAACATTATATGCATCATAAGATGCTACAAATAATGTAACCATAGTTCCACCAGGTCGAAGCATGCGATAAATGTTTTCAAACGCTTGTCTGTTGAATAAAGAAGATAAATGTAAATAATTTTTAAAGTATACATCATTATAATATTTGTGAATTAAAATTGTGTTTATAGTATTATGTCAAATCACGCAAAAGATGTTACTAAAACTAATTATTTCAAATTAAAAATTACACAAAAATTATTTATTTAGACCAGTTTTAAATTTTGTTAATAGAAATTTTTCATTTAATAAATACCAAATTTTCCTATAAGAAAAAATTATATTTTTATAAGAAATTTATTAATTTATATCTGCTTAATAATCTTACTTACCGAATGTCTTTGCACCAATGCAAAATGTGAAATAAAAAAATGTGGTTAAATTCCAATACATATTTCTCAGGCAAATTTTTAGTTTGGATATCTAATACTTTTAATCCAAGTCGTTTCTCGTCACTGTACGTCATATTTGCATATTCGATCATGCTTTGTGAAATATCCGTACCTGCATGATATATAATAATTGGATTAACAATAAGTAATAATGCACGACAATTGGTAGTTATATATAAACAATTTATTTGTTTATTTACCAATTATTACTGCATTTGGGTCAAGAGATGACAAAAGAATATCATTCGTTACATCTCCCGGTCCACAACCGATATCCATACGTTTTCCGAAGATTTTCTTTAAATCATCAGCAAATTCATTGATTAAACGTGATACATTGTATTTTTGGATATTGTCAGATGAAGCATAATCCCTTGAGTTTACCCCATATTTACAACTTTAACAATTGCAACTTTAACTTGCTTCACAACTCGGTCAGTGTTTCTGTATATTCAATGTAATGCGTCACAGGGTGCGTTCGGGAAGCGCACTTTTGGCGCTATGAGCGCGCTTTGGTCATTCGTGGAGCCGCTTTATAGCACCAATAAAGTGATGTTGACGTCATTGTTTTTGCCTTGTGACGTCATCACTCATGCTAACTCGTGCTCAGGATTTCGAGGTGAGGCACGACATGCTAATAGCTCTCATAGCGCCAAAATGTGTTCCCTGAACGCTGTTCGAATGTTTTCTGCTTCTGTCTCGCTCAATTTGAACAAGTGTACGTATTACTTATTTATTTATTTTCAATATTTGTTGAAAATGAATCAGGGCGTACTAGTCACCTTAGAAGACATCAACACCGGTCTAGTTTATACAACGCGTCTCTCACCAAAGGATGCGCACAGAGTAGAAACCGGTAAGTAATGGAAGGTTATGTTTCTGTGTTGTGTTATTTATTTTATTTATTTATGTTATTTTCAGATACTGTTTTTGCTTCTGAAGTTCTGTCTGTATTAAAGAAAAGCCAAGGGGAGTCAAGTTCATCAAGCTCCATGATCTCAACGGCATCAACTTTAGATGCCGAAATTCCTGAATCAGAACCAGATTCGGTCTTCAAATGGTCGCATCAGGCTGTTCTCCTTCTAATTGAGGAGTATCGGAAGAGAGAGGAAGATGTCATATCAGGTAAGATAATGATGTCATTCATTATAATGATCTGTGCATGATCCTCGGTTTTCTCACAGATTTCATGTTTCTGTAGGCAAAATATCGCAAAAGCGAGTGTGGAAGTCGATCAGTGAAGTTCTTTGTAGGCATGGACATGATGTTACTGGCCCACAATGCCAAAGCAAATTTAACGGGATGAAGAGAACATTTAAATCCATCAAAGATCACAATTCTAAATCAGGAAATAATCCTCGGTCCTGGCCTTATACTGAGGTGATGGAATCTTTGTTAGGAGAGAAACCTTTTATGAATCCTGTTGCTCTGGCTTCCTCTTCAAATCGAGCTCACATAGAGAATGAGAGTAGTGACGTCTCTTCAGTCGACAGTGACACCTCTGTTGGCTCTTCAAACTCACGCAAGAGGAAGACCTCTCAAATTGCAGAGGTCATTATGAAAAGCCGAAGGATGGCCGAAGAAAATAAATTAAAACGCCATCAGCAGACAATGGATCAGCGGACTGAAATTTTAAATGCTTTAAATAAGCTTATTGATAAATTGCAAGTATGTAATATTCTCTTGATCAAATTATTAACCTTTAAGCCAAATCTACAATCTATTTTTTGAATTTTTGTTTTCTGCCTTTTTGGCTCTATATAAAGTAATATTTTTCTTTGAAAATTCAGAAAGGACTAATTGTAAAAGACTATATTTACATACGCAAAATTGCAATCCGTTGCGGTGCAAGGTTAATATGGTTATTTTCATCCATGTTCGCCATGTGCTCACGCTCACAATGCAACAAAAGTCGTTCATGGAGCTTGCAACTGTGAGCGCCACAATAGCTCCCCGAACGACTGAATTGGCGTTGGCGTCTCGTAGCGCGTAAGCGTGCTCCCCGAACGACATTTTGCGTGGGATCGCAACAATTTTAATGGAGTTTATTGATTTTAACTCATCATCAGAAAGTGAAGAAGATGAAGATGAATTAGAACATGTTATGTGCGTGGTAGAAAGAAGAAAGTTGCCAAGATTGAAAAACTATGTGGAGAACATTGTGCCTGCCTATAGTGATCAACAATTCAAGTCACATTTTAGGTAATTTAAAAATTGTGAATTGTACATCGTATATCTTCTATTACATGAGTTATATACACAAAACCTTAGCTATTTTTGTATGTGCACTAATGCATTTACTTACTAAAAGATTTATTTGTCTTGTGCTTCTATTTTATGGCGCAGAATATCTAGAGGTACATTCAAGTTCATACTTGCTATTATCGCCTCGAGATTGAAGAGAATACGTACGGGACTGGCAATGATTTCTCCTCAGAAGCAATTTCTTATTGCAATATGGCGCATGGCAACTCCTGATTCTTATAGGTGAATGTTACTTGTGAAATTAATATTTTTGGGTGTCACAACTGTAGTAGTTCTTGCCTATGATCGCTAATTGTTTTTTTTTTTTTTTTCAGATCCATATGTGAGAAGTTTGATGTCAGTAAAGCTACTGCTCTCAATGCCACACGAAGAGTGGTAAGGGCTCTGTATAATTTGGCACCAACTGTTATCAAATGGCCATCAGGCAACAATGTCAATGAAGTTTGGACTGGATTCGAAGCTGTCAGCGATTTCCCGAAAATTATTGGCGCTATAGACGGTACACATATAAATATTCCAGCTCCTCGTGTTGAACCAGCATCATATGTAAATCGTAAAGGACACCATTCAATTCAATTGCAGGTATGTCATGTTTGTCTGAACATGAAAGTATGACAGCTTATTGTGTGCTTAAACTAAAGTTCTAAATCTGTATCAATATAATGTAGATTAATGTAAGTTATTTTTTGTTTTCTCAGGCAGTGTGTAATCATAAAGCACACTTTATTCATTGCTTCGCAGGACATCCAGGGTCTGTGCATGACCAGCGAGTATTTCGATTATCAGAATTGCAAGAGTGATTAGGAAATCCTGAGAAATTTCCCGATGATTGTCACATCCTCGAAGATGCTGCGTATAAACTACATCAGAATGTCATTGTTCCCTATCGTGACAATGGATATCTCACTCCTAGACAGAAAAACTTCAATTTCTGTCATTCCTCTGCCAGAATAGCGATTGAAAGGGCTTTTGGACTTTTGAAGACAAGATTTCGTAGTATAAGGACCGTTCTTGCAATGGATAGATGTGATTTAATCCCAATGTTCATAATTGCATGTTGTGCGATGCATAATATTTGCCTATTAAGAGGGGATGAGATCGATCTTGATGCAATTAATGAGGCAGAAGCTGACAATTATCTTTATCAAGATGCTGCACCACTTGAACTGGCAGGTGCTGCCAAAAGAGATTTAATTTGTGAGAGATTTCCTATGCGAAATGTTTAGTGCACAATGTGTAGCTTTGTGATAAATGCGCTTTATTCATATAATAAAATATAAATGTAACACTTACTCTCTCTATACGCTCTTATTGGAAATAAGTATTCTATTTGATGTTAATGTAAAATATAGTATTTATTTCACACATATGTCAATCGACAACAGATCATAAATCTTTATATAATTATTTAATAATAAACCTTTTGAAATAAAGAAATATTTTATATAATCTTTAAAAATAAAGAAATATCTTATTATTAAATATCTTATTCACAGAAATAAAGATATTATATCTTATCTTATTTTACTTTTTATTACAGAAATAAAAATATCTTATTTTATCTTACTTTAAAATACTGATTTTCAGTGGATCATCATAGAAGTAAAAATATCTTATCTTACTTTTCATTACAAAAATAAAAATATTATCTTATCTCACTTTTCATTACAAAAATTAAAATATCTTATCTTACTTTTTATTACAAAAATAAAAATATTATCTTATATTACTTTTAAAACACTGAGATTTGGTAAATCATCACAGAAATGAAATTTGGTGTATCATCAGATTCTTGCTGCATAGTATGCCTCTATCTTACCTACTAAGAAAAACAAAGTCAAAATCAGTCTAAAAATAGAAGAATTAAGGCCTGATCTACAATGTACTTCTTGTATACTTTTTCTTGCTTTTTTATCTTTCGTATTTTTGCTTTTTATATGTTTATCGCATGGAGTCAAGAAATATAGTCTTTTACAATTAGTCCTTTCTGAATTTTCAAAGAAAAATATTACTTTATATAGAGCCAAAAAGGCAGAAAACAAAAATTCAAAAAATAGATTGTAGATTTGGCTTAAAGGTTAATAATTTGATCAAGAGGATATTACATACTTGCAATTTATTAATAAGCTTATTTAAAGCATTTAAAATTTCAGTCCGCTGATCCATTGTCTGCTGATGGCGTTTTAATATATTTTCTTCGGCCATCCTTCGGCTTTTCATAATGACCTCTGCAATTTGAGAGGTCTTCCTCTTGCGTGAGTTTGAAGAGCCAACAGAGGTGTCACTGTCGACTGAAGAGACGTCACTACTCTCATTCTCTATGTGAGCTCGATTTGAAGAGGAAGCCAGAGCAACAGGATTCATAAAAGGTTTCTCTCCTAACAAAGATTCCATCACCTCAGTATAAGGCCAGGACCGAGGATTATTTCCTGATTTAGAATTGTGATCTTTGATGGATTTAAATGTTCTCTTCATCCCGTTAAATTTGCTTTGGCATTGTGGGCCAGTAACATCATGTCCATGCCTACAAAGAACTTCACTGATCGACTTCCACACTCGCTTTTGCGATATTTTGCCTACAGAAACATGAAATCTGTGAGAAAACCGAGGATCATGCACAGATCATTATAATGAATGACATCATTATCTTACCTGATATGACATCTTCCTCTCTCTTCCGATACTCCTCAATTAGAAGGAGAACAGCCTGATGCGACCATTTGAAGACCGAATCTGGTTCTGATTCAGGAATTTCGGCATCTAAAGTTGATGCCGTTGAGATCATGGAGCTTGATGAACTTGACTCCCCTTGGCTTTTCTTTAATACAGACAGAACTTCAGAAGCAAAAACAGTATCTGAAAATAACATAAATAAATAAAATAAATAACACAACACAGAAACATAACCTTCCATTACTTACCGGTTTCTACTCTGTGCGCATCTTTTGGTGAGAGACGCGTTGTATAAACTAGACCGGTGTTGATGTCTTCTAAGGTGACTAGTACGCCCTGATTCATTTTCAACAAATATTGAAAATAAATAAATAAGTAATACGTACACTTGTTCAAATTGAGCGAGACAGAAGCAGAAAACATTCGAACAGCGTTCAGGGAACACATTTTGGCGCTATGAGAGCTATTAGCATGTCGTGCCTCACCTCGAAATCCTGAGCACGAGTTAGCATGAGTGATGACGTCACAAGGCAAAAACAATGACGTCAACATCACTTTATTGGTGCTATAAAGCGGCTCCACGAATGACCAAAGCGCGCTCATAGCGCCAAAAGTGCGCTTCCCGAACGCACCCAGTGTGTGACGTGACATTTTGATGTCCGTCACAAGGGCGCATAGGCCCGGTCGAGGAGGGAGAAAAACTTAGGTCGTGAATCCCACCGTGGGGGGGCGATGACCTCTCCCTTTTTGTGTATACTTTAGCGATTTTGCGGAGCGGAGTGAGTGGCCAAAAACCAATGTTGTGTGAATAACGAGGAGCAGCCTTCGTGGGACCTGCGGGGGACTCTGCAGACGGGACGACGGAGGCCCGGACATCGCGTGGACAGATCCATAAGGTCACGTAAGAATATTCCATCATGTTCAATAAGATCCATAGAATATGTCGCTACCGAGAATAACGTTTCAGACTTGAAACGGATCAGAGCCAGTGGACGCATTGAGAGGATTGACGCCCGAAGGGAAAGAGAGCTCTCGCACTCCCGAAAGCCCGGGGTGGAGTACCACAGTAAATGGAGCTGCCGTAACGAGCCGGGAGAAAAGAATCAGGTCGGAACCTGGCCAGTTCACGGCCGATTCAAAAGACGGTCTGGATCCGGAATGGAAAAGGCCGCGAAGAACGTTCGAGACAGCTACCACAAATAAGACCGGGGTCGCCACGGAAAAGCGCCACAGAGGGCCGAAAGATCGAGGAGCGTCAGGAAGGATCGAGTAACAACTCATCGATACCGCAGGATCTACGTGCGCAATACGATGCGCGGATTGTCACCGATGTCCGGCGGGCCTCACTGTCGTCACTGTTCGGCGAGTCGGCAACCCGAGCGGAATCTCGAGGACCACAACGGGCGTATCGACGATTTTATAAGGCCACCACTTCGACTTCGCGGTAAGAGCGGTACCAGCAGGCGGCCCGAGCCTCGCGGAAACAACATCTCGCGTAATGTACTTGAGAAATATCGTATGTATTGAGACTTCTCGCGATACCGTGTGAGGTTAGATTACGGCCGGGCCCCGCTGGTTACCGCTATATAGAATTAGATTCTGCCACACTCTTCCCTTCGGGGCTGCCGAGCCGACAGTCGCCATTTCGCGTTTCGTCATGTTAAACTAGTATTTTTGCGTCTATAATTGTTTCCTGCGTACCGCGTATTTGTGTCCGGTAAATGTAATTATGCCACGTCTTTTGTCGCTGTATTATTTGAGGGCTCGCCTCGGCCTTCTGCCGAGAGCGTTAATTGAGAACTTTTAATAGCGAGGTCAAGAGAACCAATGCTGTACGTTATTAACGATATCGAGAAAGAGCGAAGTAGGATAAGTCGTAATAACCGTACTCAATGATCATTGCAAGATTAGACCAAGCTTTGTATACCGAGTGAGAATATAGTACGCGAACCGAACATCCGTAAGATAATAAGTTCCATCTCACCGGTACGGGTTGTATCTTTGCAGAGCGAATCCTTCGAATACACGCAACACCCTGTGTCACCCTCTATAATACCATTGTTATAAATATGCTTGTTATTTGTTATACGATTTAATGTGTTTTCTATAATAGCCTTGTTTCAGACTCCTCTCTCCAAGTTTTTGTTTGCATCTCTAAAGAACCTCGCCCCTCTGCCATTTGGTGTGAGCGGGCTAGTCGCGCTTATCGCCGTTGCTCGTTATTAACGATATACTTGTTCTGACCTATTTATTTGTGCGGCGCGTTAATCCGTGCCTGGCGTCCAATTCTAAGTATTGCCGTGTGGTTAATGTATAGAATAGAGAGAGCAACGAGATTTTGCACGTCTTTCGGATTGTGTGCTTCTAACGAGAAGGAAAAGTCGTCGCAAGTGATAATGGTGAAGAATGATAGAATAGAGTATAAATGTAAGAAAACATGTACTATGTCTCAACATTAAAAATTAAAATATCGGCATTTCTCACATTTTCCGTTGAATTATCAGATGAATGTTTGTAACAAAATTAGGTGTTATTATTTTCAACACGTTAAATGCTGGACAAAAGATCCAGTCCAATTATAAATCTTCTTATAATTCATCCCAATTGACCGCATTAAATTATGTGAAGCAACAACAAATTCTAGCAAGGTAACAGACTAACTAATGCTATGAATAAAACAGAATGTATGTGTGAAAACATTACATTTAATTTAGATTTAGAGTACATATCTACGAATATAAATTGTCGTAATAAAAAAGAAAATTATAAATTAACTTGTGCGTGTCATACATAATAGATATACTAAATGTATCGATAAATATTATAAATAAAATTTCCATGATAAGAACATTTTAGATAACAGATATCTAAAGTACATATGATATCTAAATACACAAGTGCTTCTTTCAACAAATAGAATTACAAATCAGATGCAACAAATAGAAAATTTTATACAAATCTGATAACATATTATTGTGAATATATTATTAGAAGACATGTATTACACAAAAGTATTCGCGTAGGGATAAATCTTCTCGCGCCGAGTTGCTTTCAACCGTCAGATAAACACCACATGGCGCATGTTTGCCATGTCGAAGAGGTTAAAAAAATTACTAAATCTTTTACCTTTTTTAAATATTATATAACGTATTAACATTCAAGACCAATTAAAGAACCCAAAGAAGTAATAAAAAAAGAATTTTTTAAATTGTAATTTATTCAACAAAAAATAGTTATTACTTTACTGCTATTATGCATCTTCCTCATATTACTCTTATTTATACTACTTACTAGTGAAGGTAACATAATTCTCATTTCTAATATGTATAATATTTTGAATTGAAAATGTATAAAAATTGTATTTTTTATTATTTTATATTTATTTTTAATTAAAAATATCTTTCTAATCTTATATATTAGCTTTAAAATTGTTCAAATTGCGCGCCTTTTATCTCTGTCGTTCGACATCAGTTGCGTTCAACAAAGATTGCGTTCGTCTTGCTCGCATTACATAGTGAAATATGTAGTGTGTGCTGTACAGCGAAGTATTAAGTGAGAAAAAAAGTATTTATTGAAGATCTTAAAGCTTCGATTTATCCATTTTTAAGTGTACAGTTCTTCAATTACCTCTTACTTTTAATAAAAACCAGGTAATGTAGAAACGATTAATATTTAATTGTAGGTTAGCATATTAAAAGGTTAGTTCAACGTTCTTTGTTTTACTGTTTTTAATAGCAACAAAACCATTATGAGTGGGATACGCAAATTAAAAATTTATTTTAAGAGTTATCTTAGACGTTTGGCTAGATTTGAAGCAGATTCATATTCTTATAATAGAAAGTTACTGCTGGCACAACAAACCTCGCCTTATAGTAGTGTTCATTCAATAAATATAGAATGCAATAAGGAAAGTACTGTAAAGACGAGAAATGTACTAGATGATAACGTTGCTCATCACTAGAGCTCGGATTTTCCGCCGGCCGACGTACCATTTCGAGTCGACCGTAGCGAGTTCCTCACAGCTCGCTTCACTTCGACACGCTCGACGAGCGCGACATGGTGGGGAGAACTAGCTACGGTTGCTCGATCTGAGAACTTAAATCCGGGCTCTACTCATCACATATTACCAAATCAAAACAATGAAGTTGATGATGACACATCACAATCGAATTCCATTGAACATGATGGTGCATTATTGACAGAGTTTGTAGAAACAATAAATACAAATGATGATAATTATTTTTATTCTAAAACAAGTAATAAGTCTTTAAATGAAA